>NC_048893.1:74196342-74302150 GCF_011077185.1 Oxyura jamaicensis | reverse complement strand
CAGAGGTTGGACTTCATGATCTTGAGGTCTCTTCCAACCTAGAAAGTATGTGATTCTGTGATTCTATTAAAAAGGCGGACTCTGACATTTCCACTCCTTCAGATATGCAACTAAAGAAATCTTACCACAGACTACAAAAGAAGCTGATCAATTTTAGCATGCTTTTTCCCCCTCAACTGAGAGAAACGCCTTAAATGAAGAACCCCCGGGCACCATTTTCCAGACTATTTTAGGGTCTTTTCCTGGCGGAAACAGCAGTGACTGGGTGCAAGCACGCTGGTGGAGCTTTCTATCATACCCTGGCATTTACTGTTCTCTCTTAGTTACCCTACAGACATAACTTATGAGTTGCTCTCTGGAAGTTTCTGCAGGTTGGATGTTCCTGATGCCAGGAATTCTCAGCTGAACATCAATGTTAAAATAACCACATACTCTCAATCCCTGTGGCCAACGTGGGCAGATTTGTTGTTGGTTGCTAAAGGCAACTAGTTCTGATTGATGGTTTCCATGAACTTTCCACGAGCAGGGTGGGGCCTGGGCTATCCTTTTTCCAGGGCTCTGCAGACCAGGAGAGGCAGCAAGAGAAAAATAGGCAAACTGGAACACCATGGAGTTACCTGCCTCCAAATAAAACAAAACAACTGAAGTTTGTAAAGCTCTCACTAATGCAGGAATATAAAAACCCTACTCTTTTCACTTTTCACTTTCTCACACTAATGTCATCCTGGTAAGACAAATCTCTTTTAAAATATTTACCAGAGGAAAAGCAGAACAGTATGAAAGAGATTTGCACAAAACTTGTTATCAGTCCTGGGTGTGTGAGTCTGTCTATCTATCACCCTTTCTGTGACTCTCAGCATAGTTTTCTCTGTCTAGTTCATGCATTTCAGATGGTATGAAAGGATTTCAATGTGCACTTGAAACATTTTTCTTCAGATTTATTCTACCAGCAATTTTCTTGAACATGCTTATTTGTCTCTTTTAAGGTCTGCTTTACATTAAATAGTCTCTTTGTATTCTGCGCAGATGAAAAGCACATGCATTTCCACTCCTCCCTCATTATAATGCTACTTTTTGAAGAAAATCATCTTGGGTGTTCTAAAAAAGATGTTATTACAAAGTTTTCAAAAACCTGATGATGACTCATTGGGAAAAAGTGAACAACATCATTTTCCCAGCTTTGCCGTATACCCATTCAATCTTAGATCTTTCTGCCAAAAGGGTGCAAACCACTTCTTGTAGGTGGGGCTGGCAGCTCTATTGTTAAGATCCTTTAAGAACATTTACCAAACGTTAGGTATTTTAGCCAAAATTTCCATACTGAACGTCTACCTAAACCTGAATCACTCAAGAAACTTAGTCGGAATTTTCTCTTCTTCCTAAGACCATAGCCAGGGTAATATTTTGCCTTGTTAAAATAACCTGGTAATCTCTGAGAGGCTTTAATGCCCTTGCCCTTTGAAAAAGGAACTCAAAATCTGCATTTGTGAGCCTACCACAATTTCACTGCATTATGAGGCTTTGAAAAAGTGCAAGCAGCACCATCTGACAAGAAATGTGGACCGAATCTCTGTAACAGCTGAGTTTGTCTATGGGCTCTGGGCTAACAGAATAGGGGGGACAACCTGCCCTGCTCCCTCTCTGTGGTGGTTTTACTCGGGTGGGCGGCCGAGATCCATCACAACCGCTCTCTCACTCCCCCTCCTCAAAGAGGAACGGAGAGAAAATACGATGAAAAGTGCTCAAGGGTTGAGATAAGGATGAGGAGATTGCGCAGTAATTATTGTGATGGGCAAAACAGATTCAGCATAGGGAGATAGTAAGATTCATTGCTTATTACTAACGAGCTAGAGAAGTGAGAAACAAAGGAAAGAAAATAAAAGCACCTTGCCCCCCCATCCACCCTCTTCCACCTCCTCCCCCTGAGCAGTGCAGGGGAATGGGGGAATGGGGTTATGGTCAGTCTATAGCGCTTCTTCTCCACCGCTCCTTCTTAGTCACTCTCGTCCCCTGTGCTGTGGGGTCCCTCCCACAGGATGCAGTCCTTGCTGAACTGATCCAGCGTGGGCTTCCCACAGGCAGCAGCTCTTCAAGATCTGCTCCAGATATGGGTCCGTACCACGGGGTCCATCCCTCGGGAGCAAACTGCTCTAACCTGGGTCCCCCACTGGCAGCAGCTCCTGCCAGGTCACCTGCTCCTGCATGGGCTCCTCTCCACAGGCTGCAGGTCCGGCCCGGAATCTGCTCCAGCAGGGCTCTTCCACAGGCCGCAGTCTCTGTCGGTGCAGGTCTACCTGCTCCACCATGTTCTCCTCCATGGGCTGCAGCGTGGAACCCTGCTCCACCGTGGTACTCCATGGGCTGCAGGGGGACAGCCTGCTTCACCATGGGCCTCACCACAGGCCGCAGGGGACTTCTGCTCCGGCGCCTGGAGCACCTCTCCCCCTCCTTCTTCGCTGACCTTGGTGCCTGCAAGGCTGTTCCTCACTCCTCTCACTCTCCCAGCTGCTGTGTGGTGCAGCATTTTTCTCCCTGTCTTAAGTATGCTCTCACAGAGGTACAAAACAACATCACTTATTGGCTCAGCTCTGGTCAGCAGTGGGGCCATTACCAAACATGAGGCATCTTCTAGATCCTTCTCACAGAAGCCACCCCTATGGCCCCCTGCTCCCAAAACCTTGCCACGTAAACCCACTACACTCTCTTAGCCAGGTTGCCTCAGCCCCCTCAGTGTGTCACTTCTAATGTTCATCAGGCCCCTCCATGGACTCCCCTAATTCAGCTCACTAATCCTACAGAAGGTGACTGGATTAGTTTTTTGACAATGATCAGTGGTACATATGCCTGCACTGACTATACGGTGGAGAAAGATGGCTGTCTGACTGAGGAGGACAGGAGTGGATGTATATATGTAACACACATACTCTTTCTATTGCCTTCCCGCAGATATACAAGACCTACCTTAAATCTAGTTGCTAAGTGTAGCTGGGGCCCCTGGGAATCCAACATGGGTTGCAAAACTCACCAAACAGGGATGTGAGTACATAGTTAGTACCTTACTGAGTAGCATCCTAAGAATGGCAAGGAGAGTCAGAAAGGACCATGCTTCAAAGAGACAGGCAGAAGACTGTGCCTACTAAAGCACATCACTGTCTGGAGCCTGTAGAGAAGATCGGGGATCCTGCACTTCACTGTTTTTCTGCTATCAGTAAATGCCTGCAAAACCCATCCCCAAAGTGTGTGTCATGCCTCCCCAGTGGCAAGTTCATAGTCAAATCTTGGCACTCCTTATGCCCAAGTAGCAGAAATGCTTGAGCAAAAGAGAAGGTCCCTGTCCTGCTGCTGATCGCTCTGGACAGCCACATGATGCTCTATTAACAAGGTTCAGAGGGGCAAGGGAAATGCTAATAGAGTGTAAAAATAGGTACTTGAAATTCAGAAAGTTCTCTATATATAATCTTATTGTATATTCTTCATGTATCTTGTAGCTTAAAAGCAAATATTACCCCATAACTGCCATGTTGCCTTAAAGTTCCTAAGATTTCCCTTAACTTACCAGCCATGAAACGCTATTAGGACTAAGCCATGGGACTAACCACTGAAACAAATGAACAGATGAAATAAATGCTCATATGACCTATTCCAGTAGTTTTCCTTACATTGCCGCATTTCAGCTCTGAATGTCTCGTTGCTATGGACTAGATTAATTCAACCAGTGACCAAATTGGTGAAAATCCAAGGGCAGATATGATCTGGGGATGCTACATCAACTGCATGTAGGCTAACAAGCACTTTCCAGGTAAAAAACCTGTTGATTGTTCCTCATTTGATGTTAGGTTTAATCTGTGATTCAGAATTGGAAGTCTATGTTTTGCCATATTAACAGCCTCAGATATTTATCCTTAGAGAAATCTGTTTTTACAGACTGCAACAATTAACAATTTCTTTCCAACATCAAAATATATGTAGGATGGTCTTTCTGCCCACGAAATCTTGGTAAGGATTATTGCAGCCACTCTAGCGAATAATGGCTTTATTTAGAGGAACCAAACCAAAAGGAACACAATAAGCCAAACCGTTAGACAAACAGCTAGGTCAGGCTCTTCAGGTCAGGCATTACCACTCTTTGATGAGTTTGGTGCTGAGGGAGAAAGCTGTCGCAGTACACAGAAGAACCCTCAGTTCTTCTGAGTACTCCCTCCAGGGTGGACACAGTTCAAATCAAACACCTAAGTCATGCCCTCTGAGCCTTGAAGTGCCATCCTGTTTCAGAGAGGGTCCTATTGCTTTCCCAAGTCTCTGAAATTATGTTGCTGTCTAGATATGCTGTGTTACTACAGCATCTGTGGGGATGGTGACAGTAGCCCTGTTGTGGTCAAACTGTCTGCAGTGGAGAGACAACTCTTTACTTGTGATTTTCAGTTCCAGCTGTGGGATATATTGCAATATTGAAGAGATTTTTGTGTTGTTCTGTCTCTTTGCATCAGTCAGGTTGTGATCACTTTCATCTGCTGCTCTTTATGGCCCAACAGATTATTTCTCTTGCAACAATATTGAGCACCGATTTCTACCTTTCACCATTCCCTGACAGGCCTGTCATCCAAGGCCCCTCAGCCATTGACTGCGGTACCTCTCAGGCCTCACTGAGGTCTATGCCTTCAGCCTTTGCCCTGGACCACATATCTTCATTGAATATCTCACCAAATACTTCCTTCCCATTTTTCTGAGCAGCCTGTTGACTGCTCACTGCACCGTCCAAAGTATTTTCCATGTTGTGTTTTATTGGCTAATATATCATGCTCTAGCTATAATATGCAGAGTAGCATTTCACTGCATAATTTCAAGACTGGATGCATTCATCTTTTCTCCAGTCATAGCCCAGAAAGCTCCTCAGAATGGTTGATTAGTGAGTCAAGTTGTTTATTATAAGACAAACAACATACCAAGGTAAAAACTATAAACACAAAGCAAATTGCTTATGGCCTTTTTTTTTTTTTTTTCCTGGTACCAAGAGTAGTACAACCTTTAAAACTGTGTTTGATGGCCTTTTCCTGTCTCTCTCTTGTTCTCCTCACCTTGCAGGTTTTAACAGAGAGAAGAGATAAATTCAAATTTGCTAGAACAGAGTATATCCCAGAAGCAAGCACGGATCTGCATCTGAAGTTTGCATGTTTCACTATTTAGTTTTATAATATTTTGATGGTCCTGGACATACAGCTTCCTCAGGATTTCTAAGGTACCCAGCAGGAAGCAAGGTGGGGGAAAAATCAAATGAATTATCAATGTGATAAGATTTTTTAATATGTTGTTTATAATGCATGGAGGTGTATGTTACCAGCAAAAAAAGTCGGAAATACATTATTACCAAAATCAAATATTTGAAAATTATAAGCTAGAGTTTAACAATCTCAAAATTGACTTCCAAATACAGTTTTAAAATACTAAACATTTAAAACTTATGTTTTCAGCTTTTTCTGAAAACTCTAGATAAACCAATAAATATTGTAAGCTACATTAAAGTTACACTTTCTAAACTGCAATATATGTGTTCAGAGTCTATTTAAGGGGTCTGTAAAGGGTAACTAAGAAAAGCAAACCTATTTTCTGTAATATTGAATATGTATACAGGAACTGACACTTCCACTGGAAAAAGTTTTAAGGTGCTGCAAATCGTTGCAAAAGGTTGAAAAACATGTTTCTGGAGATTCTGAGTTGAACTTTCAATTATTTAAGTGATGTGAGGGCCCCAGTTCTGTTGAGGTTAACTGGGAATCCCATGGGTACTTTGGAAAGTTCAAACCAAAATTTCTGGATGAGTGGTTCCAACTGTATACAATGTGCAGAGCTCTTTTTAAAAAAATTTATTTTTTATTTTATTGTTTTATTCCACTGGAGGTGTAAATCCCTGCATGTAGAATTTAAGCCTGTGCATAGCAAGATAGTATTTTTTGATTACCTTCTGCAGACCCCTTACTAATATTCCATAAGCATTGGCATTTGCAATTATAGAGGCTTCCCGAGCTTTTAGTGACTTGCTCTTGTCCTTCAGCTAATATTTCTGAAGGGATTTTAGTGATCTTTTTGGCTTGGGAGTAGTTAGTTAAACTGTCAAGTAAATGATGAATGGAATCTGCACCCATGTGTTACCACAAAGATGCCTTGCAGACATTTCCTCAGATTTTAAGGCATCTGGCGAGAACTTTCTTACGTCATGAAATACAATAGAAGAATAGTAATGACTAGCAGTTGTATAACAGTATACTTCTTCAAGGCCTTTTTGCTTGGATGTTTGTAAACCTCTCTGGAAAAAAAAACAGTAATTCACAGATGGGAAAACTAGGGAAGAGGTGAAGTTGAAGTTGCTTTTTTAAGCCACAAATCTATCTCAAGTCAGAGCCTGATTCAAATTCTATGCTAAAATCAAAACTTCACAATGAAGATTTTTATATATATATATAAATTAGGAAATATATTTGAGCCTCAAAATCCCCAAGATTTCTTCACAATAACACTGAAAAACTTTCAGTTCCTCTGAAAATTATCTTACAAGTCAGAAACTATGAGTATTAACTTTCTCCTGCATCTTTCTCACATGGAAAGTTGCTAAATACCAGATGGGCATGTAAAACAATTAGGCTCATACTTTAAATATTTATATATGTGTGTATGGAAATATATATATATATAGTGCAAAAAGAAAACAAGCAATTCCCAAATACAAATGATTATGATTTCTTGATGTTCCTCTTCATCTTCTGTGCTTAAGGCCAAATCAGTCCTTTCAAGGAAACATCCACAGGAAGGACAATGCTGCTCAAGGTCTGAGTCAAGATCTGTCTGGGTTGCTACTGGCTAGCTGCCCAAATCCTGCCTACCTGCTCCAAGTCTGTGTTACAAAGTCTGTTGTTACTCATGGTATGGGCTGATGGAGCCTAGAGTTTATCTTGCAGAAGAATACCTCTGCTCTTGGCCCCTGGGAAGTGCATTTCCCATTCTGTGTCAATTTGTGCATCGTGATACCTCCCTATGAGTTCAGGAGAAGCAGGTAGCATTGGAGCTTCCCAGACCATCTCAAGGGGCTAGGAAGAGAGAAGGTTTGGGGAAAACATTTATGCTGGTGTTGCCTGTTAGAAGCTAAAGATCTGGAAATTATATGTGGTCTCAAAACAATGGGCATCAGGTTGGGCAATTAGTGCTGAACTTCACAGGTGTTATTTTCAAATGGAAAATAGCTCAAAGTAGCTCAAAACTGCAGCAAGTAGCTTAATAATTTCAGCCCAAAGCATGTTTTCTTCATACACCTTATATCAGCCCTTTCTCTCTAGCCTATTTTGACATTCACACAAGAGAAGCCATTGTACAGATTACCCATCTGTAAGGAAAACAAGCCTTTGCTGTGATGCCATCCCAGCCTGCCACCAGCATGCAGCCCCAGTGCCAGCAGGAGAGGCTGGCAGGAACATCCCTGCTCACACAGCCTGTCTGGCACAGCCACCAAGAGCAAGCCCCAGCCAAATTCCAGAGCCTGTCACGCTGCTGCCTGATATCACCAGCCTTTGCTCTTTCCTCCTCACTCTTAGCCATAGATTTTCTGTCGTTGTCTCTATCCAGGTCCTTCCCATCTTGCTGCAGCAACCTCTGCAATTCTGCATTGATTCGAACACTTCGAACACGGAATTTTTTTTTTTTTTTCCATTTGCAGCAGCGGGGCTGAGGCTATCTTTCATGTCTGGTTTTCCCACCCAGAGTTTCTCAGCTGAAGCTGTAGACCTGCAGGGATGACCCCAGTGCACTGTGTCAGGCTGAGGGAGCAGCTCTCCTCCAGCTCTCCCCTGGCACCCTGCTGCTTTGCTGACATGGCTGCTTTCTGGTGTGTTGTTCTTCCAGGGCTCATTACACTGAAGCAGCTCACTCCCCAGCCAGGTTATTAGCCTCAGCGGCTCTCCCCCTTGCTGGTGCAGTTCTTGTAGCCTTCAGGTTTGACTGCTGAAATTGGTGCTTGCATGTTTTCTATGCTGATGTCATGTGGAGTGGGGGACACTGCCACGCTCCCTCCACCTCAGGGATGAACTCTGAGTTACTGTGATCTGGGCAAGCTAGTATTCCCACGGGGTCATTCTAACTGCAAAGATCTATCAAGAGATGATTTAGGAAAGGGTTATTTGCACTGCAAGCATTCCTTAAATCTCTAGACTGGTAGTTACCTGATAGGGCATCCACACTGCTTTTTGCACCTTGTGATTGTGAAAGCTCTTCTGTATGGGAGCTTCTTATTTGCACATGGCTGGACAGTATTTGGCACATGTTTAGTGAATTTTGCACGTGCCTCTGTGATGTGTTGCAATGCTAATCGGTAAATAAGGTTTGATGTGTTTCATTTTTATGAGTAGACTCCACAGCTGCATCTTTCCACACTGCCTTCCCAAATTGCACGGCTGCATTGCACCCCTTTTCTTGGTGAACAGGCAGCTCTGTTAATGCAGCTGTCTTACTGTATACCTTTATTAGCTTGACTCATCATAGCAAGACCTCTAAAACCTCCCTGGAATTTCTGGCAGATATTATCTCTTCCTAGATATAATACATTGTCTGTTAATAAATCAGTATGTGCCTAACCTTAATGACCCAGGAAAATGTAATGTTTAAATTGATGGTATCCTTTTTAAATAATTTAATCCAAGATATGTCTTATGTAAATCAGAGAGTGTATTATAGTAATATCCTTCTTGAAATGACTGAATGAACTGCCCTCAGCTTATAGGAGACTTACCTTTTGTAAAAGTGCAGTATACAGAACAAGAGTTCCAACCTTCCCCTTTCATTGCTTCATACATGAGAAAGGGTGTTAGGGTTCAAAACCCCTCCCTGGGCTATTTTGCTGCTATGCGGTTTAAAAAAATTGCAATTTTGGGATTATGCACTGTAAACTCACTTAGCTATTCTTACTGCTACACAAACAGTATTGCCCATTGAAGGGCCATAAAACTGCCCTTGGTGGCAGCATGGGACTCACTTGAGGCCCGTTTCTGGCACAGTTTGGCCGTGAGTGTGTTATGGGTTGCACAAAACTCGTAACAGATTCCATTACATGTATCAATGTAAATTTGTCAACCAGTAACTGGTACTGGTATAATGACGTTTGAGGAACATACTGTTCATTTCTTAGGAAGTCTGTTTGGTTTAATGGAGCCTATGAAGGAGTTTAATTTTTCATACCGTTCATTAAAAGGGACCACAGGGAGCTGAAATCATGAGTAAGCAGAGTCATAAATGTATTACAGATGTGTAGAGGTTTTTGGGGGGACTGTAGTCAGAAATCATTTGCCCAGAGCTGTCTGACACTATGTTGTATTTATTTCAGCTTCCCGCGTTGTATTTATTTCACAGAGGGATTTGTCTAAGTTACGTGGAAGTAAGGTTGCAGAAGGTGTGCACAGAAGGCAGTTATGAAGTGTACCCGATGATAACAGCAGACTCTGCCAGTATCAGAGGAAAGCATGCATTTTCTCAGAAAGGCTTTGGAAACTAATGCTGGTTTGGGGAGGTGGGTGGGGTGTGGTTCTATGTCTACGTGAATTAGAAAGATGCAAACATATAAACTCACTCAGCAGAAAACATGGGTTTTCTTACACTGTAGGAGTTTTCATGATGCTGAGTGAAAAACATCTCCTTGACATCACAGATAATGCCCTATATTAGCCTGCCATCTAATAAAATGTACCATTGCACGCTCTGAAGCTATAGTCAAATCCTGAAGAAAGAGTAGTGAAGGTGAAAATTTCCCCTTCACAGAGGGGGGACCTAAAGGTCAATAAGCATGCACTGCAGGTAAAGATGACTATCAAATCTCCCATGCTCACATTGGATTCACAGAACTGGCCACTCCTTGAAGTCCCTTGGCTCGGCTCGGGTCCCACACATTTACACCATAGCTCCTTGGCCACTCTCAAGCTTTGAGAACACCCCAGGCCATGCCAGGTGAAGTTGTTCATCCTGAGGTATAATCCCAGGATGGGCTGGCTGCAGCTGGTCCAAGGCTCCATGAATCAAAGGAAAGCCTTAGGCAGTGAAGAGCAGGGCACCTACTAAGGCTTCATAGGAACACCCACACTGCTCTAAGACACGTTCCTTGGTTGTAGGTGGACTGTGCAGGCCTCTCCCAGGGGATGATCAATAGCAGCACCCTTTCACCCACTTGGAAAGCAAATACTGACCATGAGGAAACAAATTAAAAAGGAATACTCATGCAAATATGCAAGTTGCCCTCTTTGTCAGTGGAGGCATGTAGTGAAATGAGGCTCTTCTGAGAACTCTTTACAACCACTTTTCTTTTTCATGGAAGAGATGCCAGGCCAGTCCTGAGGACACTGGGGCTTTAGAGTATCTGAAAAAAAAGAAAAGGGAAAAATATCATCAATGTTTCATTGTGAGGTTTCCGAAATAAAGCATTGATTTTTTGAAGCAATGTTTTTAATTTCTTTCAAGGTTATTACTCCTTTGAAGTTCACAAGCACTGAACACTGGAGGGGAGAAAAACACCCATCTTTTGTCCCAAAATTATTTAGATCCTTATTGTTTTCATGGTGAACCTCTTTGGCACTGCTTGAGAAAGATTAAATATTCACATAACGCTAGACATAAATAGGTGTATGACTTTGTCAAACTTTCCCAAAACATTTGGTGTGAAACAGGCTTGGGAACATTGTTTTAGGAAGATTTCCTTTGGATGGAAAAAAAAAAAGAAAAGAAAAAAAAAAAAGAAAAAAAAAGCCCTCAGAAAACAAAAATACTTTCACAGCAGGGTATAACTAACAAATAATGAACAGGATCTTCTTTGTAACCCTCTCAATACTAAGAAACAAAACTGCATCTAAACCAAATTTCTTTATAGTCAGCTCATCCCTCTATATGTGTGGGAAGTAACAAGGCCATATTATTCTTGTTTCCTTTTATAACCTACGGAAACTATTCCTGCTTGCCCAAAGTGCCTTTAATTTCAGTGTCAGCCTGTGGAAGGGAAACTGAGATGGAGCAGCAGATCTCCAGCTCCTGTAATGAGAGACAGCCAAGAAGGTATTGTATGACAGGAAACACCAGGGGGGGCCGCCCCCCCCCGTGTTGTCAGAAAATATCTATTAGTGAATCTAAAAATGTGCATGTTTTGACACGAATTCTGTCAGGAATGCTCCTCTGGTGTGGCATGTTTAGAATCAGAGAACTCCAAAGAGCAAGATGCTGGTGGGGATTCAGAGGAGGACTATACTGTACTCACTCAAACTTTAGGAAATAAAAGGAGCATCAGTTCCTTGCTCACCACGTGTCCCACTCAGCGAGGTGGGCCAGCCAGCTTGCTTGGCAGGGACATGAAGGCAGGCTGAGGGGAGAGGGAATTAACTGCACCCCTGCAGAGGACAGGCAGAAGCAAAAACACCCAGGTTGACATCTCTGCTCTGAAACAAGTGGAAAGAGTTTTCATTTGTATTTCTCTCACCCTTTCCTGAGGATTGGGGATGCACTCTCTACTATTCAAATGTTATATGTTTCACTAGACTGTACAAGACATTTGTTTACATTTCTCAAATGTCCACTGGACCATCTGGAAAACTATTTCCCACTTTAATCCATGTAAGAATCTCTTTTGAATCTCAGGAGATCTGTATTGTATCTGAGAGAGATGCTTGGATGAACTGTGAAGTGCAAAGGGTTTATCATTACTTTACAAGCAGTGTTTGTACAGCACAGATAAACAGAATGATTATCTTATTGATAATATTTATATAATATAAATCAATATATAATATAAATCAATATAATACTGATTATCAGATTGACTCTTTGTTTCTTTCTTTCTTTGGTTGAAAGGACAGCTAATTAGTTGAGAAACCCTCTTCTGCTACAATACCTAAAAATAAGTCATTCTTATTCAAGACCTTCTGTTTTTCAGCTTTCCTTAGAATTACGATCCTTATAACGCTACTGCTTGTAAGTGCAGCTTGTAGAAAACAAATTAAAAGTGACCAAGCACAAAAGATCATTCCATATTTTTATTTAAGCATGACACAAACTGAGTGACATGAAAAAGCAAACAAACAGCAGAAGAAGTCAAGGATAGGTCAGAAAAACAGAGAGCTTACTTGCTATTGCTTGAAAGAATAAAAATTGGCCTAAATCAATTTACTGTGTGTTTACTGTTTTCCTGCTAGACACACAATTTGCCTTTACTTACTGACCAGATCCTTGAAAGCAGCTTTGAGCTGTGATTTTACAGAAAAAAAGAATACATGCGCTATTGATCCAGTCAGTGCCACAGGGCTGACTACCCACACCTCCTGTGCTTATATTTCATTACAACATTTCAGTGCACAAATGATATGATGTCTTTGTGCTAGAAATTTCTACACAGGATTTCTACCATGTCACATAACAGATTGCTTTTACAGCCGAGTTATTTAGAAAAACAGCAATAATTCAACAGGACTATTTTTCCCTTTTTTGACCACCTATACTTAATACTAATTTTCTTTCTTCTGTTTAGCATTATGACTCTTTTTTTGCTTTTACACTCCTTTCATTCTCTCTTGAACTACACTGGTGAGATGTCTGACATAAAATAAAAGAAGGTACATCAATAATCAGATTTCAATGAAATTCAGTTAAGTAGCAGACTGCCAGGCTAATGTAAGTACTTAAAAAACAAACAGAGCCATTATCTCTGAAGCTATTACTTTTTCTCTTCCTCTGCTTTCTAGAATAAGAAACTAAAATCTATCATGTTCAGAACATTGGAATATTCATCACTCTGTCTACTGGAGGGTTGTGCTTAAGGCTATAAGGAACTCTGGAGGAAAAACAAAATCAGAAGCAGCTCATTTTTACTCAGTATAGAAAATTAAAAATGGAATCCTCATTTGATATAAATTGCTATAGGTCTTTTTGGAGCAATGCTGATTTGTACCTGCTAAGAATTATGGCCATGGACCCAAAATTAAAATTACTCTTCTCCAGGAGTTATAGTTATATGTATGAACATTATCATCAAAGTGTTTGTAGTTACATTTTCATATAGGAGCATGATATTTTCACTTGGGGAAAAAAATAAAATGTAGATCTGAGCTCTCTTGTAGTTTTATAGCCAGGAGAAATGACATGCACCGTCATGTTAAATCACCAGCAGACTGTTTAAGGACAGAGTCCTCTCCTTCAAGGACTCCACTCTTCCTTACCTTAGGAAATGCCCCAGATCTGCACAGTCTGTAAGACAGAGCTCTAACTCTTTGTCATATGGGTACAGACCTCTTACTGCAAAGGGACTCCAGGTGGGCATTTTTGATGGCCACCACCATGACAGAATATAAGTAGCAATAACCCCCTTTGTAATAGCTCTGTGCAGCTCACAAGTCCTTCACAGTTACAAAATAATGTGGCTTTGTGGAGCCACAAAAGGGGAACTGGCTAGACCAGAATGGGCTTGCTATTCAGAAACAGAGCTTCAGTTTTAAATAACTACTTTGAAATACTTCCCTAGCACAGAAGGAAGTACGTTGTGTTCAGCTTATTTCCCAGAAAGGTGAATTTGCTTGCCCTGATCTCAGGCAAGACCTGACCTGACAATGCTACAGTTAACTGTGACAGCTATTCTGTTATGGTTTGGGTAGCTCTTGACTGCACTTCAGTCCCTTTGGTGAGCACAGCATAGTTGTACCCTAACCTTTCACTAGCCCAGGGGAGGCTTTCATCCTTGTTTCAGGATGCCAGAAGATGTAGCATTCTCATGCTCCCATGAGTGCTGGCTGTAGAGAAAACAGCCTGTGGGAATAGGTGTCCATCTGCTTCTTGAGAGGTACCTCTTTGCAGGAGAGCACAGCTTCATCTGGCATTAGGCTTGGGTTGTCTAGACCTGGAGCTTTGGTTGTAGAGTTACTCTGATTATTTAGCAGTCTAGTGCTGTCCAGCAGTGAGAGCGTGCAACTTAAGAGCCTGAAGCTCGGCTTCCCAACTCTTCCCAACTCTGCCACTGATGAGCTAAGCAATTTTTAACCAGTCCAACAATGTTTTCAAACACTTGCTCCTAGAGAAATCTGGATATGTGCCCTTTTCTTAAAACTGGCCTATCAGTTTTTAGAAAGCTCCTGGGTATAGTTCTCACCCATCCATAAAACTATTATGAACCTCGAAGCAGTTTGAAGGCTTTATTTCATTTATAGTCTCCAAAATAATCAGATTTATGGAAATGAATGTTGTTAAAACTTATTCAGGCTTCTTTATCCTCAATAGTCATTTTGATAGCTATCAACAGATCTTTCTACTGTTTCCTGTGCCAGGAAACTTGAGCCCTGACATGGGTTATGTGAAGGTACAAGGAGGTGGTTGGATCAGGGCACCCAGTCAGCCTTTGCAAGGGAGGCTCTGATTGGGACACCTCCACATGGAGCCCCCCGGAGACCCTGCAGGGCAGCACCCAGACCTAGCATAGCCTCTCCTAAGTTGGGAATCCACTGGCTACTGAGCAGCTGTTCAGACTCATCACTGCTCCCAGCATACAGTGCCCCAAGGAGGATGAGGAATTATGTTGCTGCACTACAAATCTGAGATTAATGAGCTGGAAAACACAAGGCACGAACTAGTGGGAAGTTTTATTAAAAGGCTGTTAAATGTAACACCAGTAAAGTAGGTACTTCCAATAAATGTAAGAAGCCAAGATACATGACCTTAAAAGTTTAACACAGAAAACCCTAATCCAGTGAGGATGCACACAGATCTGTATATACACGCCAGCTTGTGGATGGAGCCTCACACAGGCATACAACTCTTTTGAAGATTTTGGACTTAAAAAGACACCATATAAAAGGAAGAGGAGAAGGGACAAGAAAAGCAGCAGGAAGGCAACTTCCATCCCAATAACAACCAGTTTATAATGTACATGTCTGAAACCTTCTCAGAAAACTGCTTTTGTTTTTCTCTTTGCTCTTCTTCAGCTGAAACTGAAAGAGACAAAAAAATAAATAATAATAATAATAATAAAGGAAACCTCTCAAAAACAAAGTGCTCAAAAAGAGGCAACTACAGGAAAAGTCAGGGAAGAGCTTTTCACAGCTCTGATTTCCAATAACTTTTAAGGCATCAAGCTGCCCAATTCTCCTAAAATAGTCATCCAGTTTGTTTCTTTGTGGGGAAGCTTGGTGTGCTCAGGTCATAAGGATCAGGAAATCAGTTCTTTGTTGAAAGCAGGTATCTTGCCCTCTCATGTTTCCCAACTGAGGGGCCACAAAAATAAGAAATGAAGCTGAGAAAAACTTTAGAAAACAACAGGAGAACTGTTTTCAACAAAGTAGTTAACCTGTTGAATGAATGTTAAATGCAGACTTTGCAAAGCAAATCAACATTTTTTTGCTGTGACAGATTTGCTAGGACAACCTAAAATATCTATTCTGAGTGTCTGTTGTATGCTGATGTTTTAGTGTTGATTTCCAAGCTTTTCCAAAAATCCATGAGAAGTATATTTTTTTAATGCAAATTTCTTAATTTGGAAACCTCAGAGGCAATACTTTGATTTTTTTTTTTTTTTTTTTTTTTTTCTTCCCCTCTCCATTTTGATGTTGTTCTTTTGAAAGCCTTCTAGGCATCTATTTGTATTTTACAAAAGCTTTGGAAATCCAGCCCTAACTTACTTATGAAAATGGGGCGTAAGCTTTGGAATTACTGTGGAGTTTTGAAATGTTATACTCTTTATATTTTAAAGAATATTAGACTTGATTCTGCTGCTTCAGGGGACAGGTAATTCCCACCACCATTTCCAATAGAGATGACATACTGTACACTAAGAAAAAGTGAATTCCTGGAACTTACTGACAAGGGGAAAATGTGAAGGGGATTTAGTATTGTGGTGGTTTTACCATGATAGGCGGCTGAACACCACAACTGCTCTCTCACTCCCCCTCCTCAGATGAGGAGGGGAAGAAGTAAAGGAAAGAACAACTCACGGGTTGAGATAAGGATAATTTAATTAAAGAGAAAAAATATTATTAAGGAAATATTATTAATTAAACAATTCAACTAAAGGGAAAAAAGGGAAAGGGGAAGAGGGAGGGGGAAAGGGAATAACAAAACAAAACAAGTAAAGGCTATGTGGAAGTGCAGAGGAAAGAAATTACTCTCTACTTCCCACAAATGAGTGATGCTTGACACGTCCTTGAAGAAGAGCCTTAACGCACGTAGCCGGTGTTTGGGAGGAGGACACTCTTATTCCCTTTTCCATCTTTTATTGCAGAGTGTGACATCATATGGCATGGAATATCCCTTTGGTTGGTTTAGGTCAGCTGCCCTGGTAATGTTTCTTCCTTGCTGAGGTACCTGAAAGGAGGCTGTAGCGAGGTGGCAGTTGGTCTATTCTCCCACGTGGGCACTGGGAGGCAGGAACTGACTGCCACAGCAGAGACATCCTACAACCACACAAACTCTTGTCCTTCGCTGGTATAATTAAGCATCACTCCATCATATCTTCCTCATAAATTTATGGAGAAACAAAGTCTCTTGTTCTTTCAGTATGGCTGAAAGAGCAACCAGGCTGCTATGTTACATAGTGGAAGAGGTATTTATGCAATTTTAGCCTTATTTTATGGCTGGACTTGAGGCTATTTCCCCTCATTTTTCTTAAATGGCCACAGCCATCTTCCCCCTCTGAGCTTGGTCAGTGCTACATGTTTACACAATCCCAACACAGAGATTTGTTTTTCTTCCTTTACACCACCTCACCTCTCCAAAGATTTCAATTTTTGACATGGAAAAAATCACTCTTGACAATGTATTTGATGCCCTCCCTGGACATACTTGGCTTATCAATGCATGCAAAAATTGCTCTGAAATTTCGTGTACTTTATTTTGAAGAAGTCAAAATGTGTTATCTTCAGTGCCTTTAAAAACTACATTACAAGAGGGAAGTAGGGAAAAGAAAACATTAGAATATGAGAAATGTCAGGGCTCTTTCTAGCTACAAAAACCGTCACAACCAGCAAGCGAAACATCGAGACAATATGGAGCATAAACATTTTATGCCTTGTTACGTATGTTTTGAAGATCTTCAACAGAAATCTCTTAATTATGGCCATGAATTTCTCCTCTATAATATTTCTCCTCCCATAAATGTAAAACTTCTAAGAGCAAGTCAGATTGCAAGGATATAAAAACTGTTGGGTTTGAGAAGCTAATCAGAAAGCTAGCTTTCAAGATAAAATGGGGTGTTTGATGTTCTGCTGAACACCTGGAGTGATGAACAATATAAACCCAATGATTTATCAAGTACTTGCTTTCAGTAAACCATTAATGTCTTGAAAAAGGTTTTTCTCCTCCTAACAATAATTGGTTTCCCAGATCAATCTCCTTCCTTCATACAAACTCCTGAGAAGGCTGGATTTTGAGAAAGGATCTTGCATGAGTTTTACAGCTTCTATTGTGCTTACATGCTTCATGAAAAAAAGGAAGTAGCATTATGAAAGGGTACTTCTCAGGAATTAAAGGAATTTTAAGGAATATTTGGCTAAACATTTGCAACAAATGGTCTACCTGGAAAACACAGCCCTTTTTCTTGCTTGTAAACTGTCTGCTGACATGATCTTTAACAATACGCACACCTGTTATGAAGGTAATGGTGAAAAATGTGTAGTGCAAACAAATCTCATCCTGTAGACTACCGGAAAACTGGTCACCAACACCATTGCTAGAGGTATCCCTCTAGTGTTTTCTTTTTCTTAAGGTGTGCATGTATCTAACTATGTAGATCATGTGTTCCCTTACAGATGCCCAACTTGGGATATTCTATGATTCTATGTACGAATATCTGTAATTTCTTCCTATCCATACATCATGTGTTTAAGGCCTTTCACGCAGACTGCTTAGCACCTCCTCCTGTCTAAAAAGAGGATGAAAAGGCCTAGGTGCAGGTTACATCTAAAAGTTAAGTCCCTGTCTCCAGAAAACTCTTTCAGCAGGAACTTTGCCTTGCCAGGCATGCTTATGTAAAACAAGCCCTGTGGTACGGTTATGATATGATATTTGTAGAAACATCCCCAAGACCAAATCTCACAGATACTTCTGTGCTTGCATTTTGTTTGAAGTGTGCCACGCTCAGAAGCTGTGCTTCTGAGCCATGAGGAATGGTGCGGAACATTGTTAACGTGATGGTAAGACAAACGGCCAAAGGAGTTATCCTGGAGAGGCTCCTTCCCAAACCATCAGTGTCTCCTGGCCTCTGGATGTGGTCCAGAGGCCACCAGCCCCACAAAGAGCCAGGTGTCACCACTGCAGGCAGCTGAGAGCAGACCCAGCGTGAACATTTGTGGACAGCAGTAAATGCCTGTGAATCACAGCTCTCAAGTTGTTTTTTTTCTTTTTGCTTTAGTAACAGTCATCTTCCTACTCCAAGCTGTACAATCACAAAACTGATTAAAAGTTCTTATTCAAAACTTTCAAAACTTTTAGCCAAAAATAGCTTTTTGCTCAAGATTCTTCTGCTGCCCTGAGTGTTTTTTTTTTTTTTTTTTTTTTTTTTTTTTTTTTTTTTTTCCCTGTCAGGGAATTTTCCATCATCAAAAGCCAAACGCAGGAAACAATAGCAAACACTGACTGCCGGCTTTCCACGTTTCAGTTAAAAATAAGCGACGAAGGCATTCTCACTCCTCCCAGAAACAATGAGAAAACATCAGGGAGAGGGAAAAAAAATAAAATAAAAATAATATAAAAAAAAAAAAGGAAAGAGGGAGCAACCAGGAACGGAACCCAGTTCCAGGTCCCAGATGGGGGGTCTCCCTATCCTTCCTCCTCCTCCTCCTCCTCCTCCTCCTCCTTTTCCTCCAGGGCTCGCCTCAGGGGCTCCGGCAGCCCCGGGGTCGACCATCGCCGCCAACCCAGGGACCCGCAGCTCGTTCCCGCCCCATCCCCGGTGACTCGGGGCCGGCCGTGGGCGTGCGGCTGCGGCTTTAAGAGCTCCCACAATGCCACGCTAGCGTCCCAGTTCCGTTACATGGCTCCCCCACCGAAGAGGAGCAGGGCAGAGGCAGGAAGGAGGCGGTGGTGGCCGCGCACACCCCGCGCAGTCGCCCTCGGCGGGGCCAGGCCGAGCCGGTCCGGTCCGGTCCCCCCGCCCCGTTTCCCCGCGGGGCAGAGGCGGGGCCGTGGCCGTTGGGGCCGTTGGCAGTGCCCGGAGACGCCGCGGGACGGGCGCCCGGCGGCGGAGCGGTGAGTGCGCGGCGGGGGGGTCCTGGCTGCCTGCTCCCCGACTCCCTTCGGCTCTGTCTTCCTTCTTCTCTCGTCTCTCTTCCCCCTAACGCCCGCCTTGCTCCTTCCTGCCCCCGCGCTTCTCCTTTCCCTGCCCCGGTGTTTGGTCTTCGTCCTTCCCTCCGTCGAGCGGGCCGCTCGGCGCCCTTGCGAGTGGAGTTGGGCAGCTCTTCGTGCTCGGGGAAGCCTTCGCAGGACTTCTCATCCTCCTCACTCGCTGTCCCCATAATTGTTCCCCCCCCCCCCCCCCCCCCTTTTTTTTTTGTGACGTGGGCTGGTTGGTTTTGGTCTCGTCCGTCCCGCCCCCCGGCAGTGCCGGTTCGTTTCATGATTAATCTCTTTTATTCCTGTCCCAACCCCTCCTTTCCCTTTTCTCTCCCCAGTGAGAAAAATATTAAAAGAAAAGCTGTTTTGCCAGCGGGGAATACATCAGATTTATTTATTTATTTATGTGTGTGGGGGAGAGCGCTGATGAGAAAAGCTTAAGCAGCACGACAGTCAAGAGGCGCCAGCTCCACCGGGTATGGAAATGGGTTCTGGTGCGGTCCTGGGTTCGTGCCGCCCCGCAGCATTGGTGTGGAGGTCTGGTCCTGGATCCCTTTGGGGCTGTTGTAGTAGCCCAGTGTGTGCCAACTTGTGCGCCTGTCGGTGGGGTGGTGGTTTCACGTGGCAGTGGAGTGGGTCTGTGGCTTGTGGGCTTTATTGCTGGGGAGAATCTGAACAGGGGAAGGTTATGGATTTCTGTGTCCCCTCTGGAATAACACCTGTCACGCTTTACATCTGAAAACTGCAGTTGTGTCAGAGCTTGCCCCATTAGCAGAATAGCCAGAAACTACCAACATCTGTGTCAGAGAGCTCTGTGGTATGGCTTTTGAAGTCTGGCTTGGACTTCACAATCTTCTGTCTCATCTCCAATCAGTGTCACGCATTCAGATGAAGGATGTGCTCTGCAGAGTAAGACAATCAGTTGCCTGATGATTTTACCAAGACACCTGTTTAAGGGTTTTGGTTTATCTCTGTTAATTATGCTGGGTAGTGTTGTGATTGTGTTGAGCTGTAGAAGTGAGAAGTGAAGCCTGATGGTAGAGAAATAGAGTTTACCAATAATGTGAACTCCTTAGGTCAGAATGAGAGTGTAGCCCTATAGCCCTGGGTTGTGTTGTTACCTCCCCTGATAGATGTCTTTCCTAAAGACCACAAGGTTAAATCGCAAAGTAAGTCCAGCTCCCTTCCCCCCCCCCCCCCCCTGCCCTTCTCTAAGGACAGGAGGAAATACAATTTCATATTGAATTTTATTTAATATCTAGTTAGAAAATAGGCTGGATGTTAAACCAGAAGTATTTCTTTGTGTCTTAGCAATTCACTGCATATTCAATGGTTGTTGTTGTTGTTATTATTATTATTATTATTTTGCTGTGAGGGAGTAGAAATAACTGCTTGTCATTTGTAGTGTTCAGCTGCATGCTCTTTATGACAAACTATAAGAGCTAAGATAACCTCTCCATCCTTCCCACCACCACAAACCTAACAGAATTTGACTGAGATAGTTTATTTTCATCTCTAGGAAAGAAAAATATTAAAATCTCTGGGATCAGGGAAAATAGATGGGGGGAAAACTAACAAGTAATGTTAACAAGAAGTTTGTCTCTTAAAACTGTACCATGGACTGTGTCTGGAAACACCACCAATAATTCCAAAGAGACAAATTAAGATGATTAGCATTACTTTTTAAACCCTTTTGAGGGAAGCTTTGGAAAGGAACGCATTAGATGGAAAGTGGGAGATGGAGCTGCTCAAGTACATTGCTGAGAGCTGAGGATCATGAGTCCTGTTCCTGCTTCTGCCATTGAATAGCAGTATGCCCTTTACCTAAGTTGTCTTCCTACCTGCGCCTCATAGGATATGGAGATTTATGGAATGTCTGTTAAGTACTCTTACACATAATTTTAAGAATAATTATGTGCAAATATATTGCTCTTTAGTTGTGATATTTTGAATGCTAGTCAGGTGATAGTTACTCTTGTGCTAATATTTGTTCTTAGGAAGTTGTAAAGCAGAACTCTTTATAATCAGCATTCATTTTGAGTGATAGTGCACAAGGCTTTGCATTGCTGTAAAAAATTTGAGTGTTTCCTTTTAACCCCTGTATAACTTTGAGAATATCAGTGCATGCTTCATCCATGGTACCTAATCGGTGTATGGATTTGATAGTTACTGCTCTGCAGAAAGAAACCCCATGAGATTTAATTGCAGGGTAGAGGTTTGTCTCATGGGGGCTGGGCTTGGGACCCCACTCAGTGCAATGCATGTGTTTCTTGGCCTTTTTTTTTTTTTGAGCTCTGTAATTATGCGGTTGGCTTAGTGCATGTGGGGTTTTTTGTTCGCTTTCTAATTTTAGGTCTCTGCTTGGGTTCTTAAGTCTTTCAAGATCTCTATCTGGAAATTAAATGTAAATGCTGTGTGGTTTTCTAGGGCTTGTTTGAAATGTTAGATTTTTCTTTTAACTTTCTAAAGCCAGGAGTTGGGACTTTACAACATAACAGGATGTACTATAATCTCAGTGCTTGCCTTCCTGTAGCATTTGATATTTGTATGCTGTACAAATACAAGGCTCTATCCTGTTGCAAGTAGTTCTCTTTCTGCTCTGAATGAGAGACTTGGTTCTGTAGAAACTCGCTGTTATGCAGCTTCATCAGCTGGAGGTTGTAACTTGCTGTCCTCTTGCCTATGCACGTAGCTAGCTCCTTGCTCTCACACTGTGGGCAGCTAGTCTAGGTACAGATTCAGTTCTACAAATAACTAATTTCTTTTTATCCTTTAAAACACCATGCAAAGATCTCACACCTTTGACAAGAATAGTTTTGCTGGCTAATGAAGGGATATTCACATTGTTTTCTACATTAGGTGTTTTCTTCTCTTACTGTTGTATGGCATCTTTCTCTGTACTGATAAAAATATGGGGTGGGGGGAGAACTGCCTGTGCATGCCAAGCTGTGCAGTGCTTCTGCTCACCCTGCTTCTTTACCCGTTAAGATCAGAGACCTTACCCTGCTGGGAAAGGAAGATGGATTTGAGCTATAGCTTATAAGGACTTGTCACATCTGCTGTAACTCTTGCTCAGTCTCTGTAAGCGTCTGGTTGTCTTTGTGATAACATAAATATGGAGATAGGTGAATATATCTGAGAGGAACTGAGGATGCATGCTGTAAGTTTTTGGAAGGGAGGCTCTTGAGGAACATGCTTAATTTACCTTTTTACTTGGGGGGGTGGGGTGGGGAAGGAATCTGTATACTTTCTTGTCCTTTGAGAAAGGGCTTACCAACAACAAAAGGCATTGTAATGCTTCCCTATAGTCTGGGATTATTGAACAAAAGTGTCTTGCTGTGCAATATTGTTGCTGTGCTCAATGTTGTATGATAACACATGTTTCTCAGCTGTTGTTGATTCCTCAGTGGCACAGACTTCAAAGGAATGTGCTGAAAGAGAGCCATGGCCATAGAAAAAATGAGTTTTGTTCCAGTGGCCTGTACCATCCATCCGTTTAAATACTTTGAGCTGTTCCAGAGTGTTGAGTCATCCAGTTAGGGCCGACAAGCAATTACAGCTGGAAATGGAGCTGGCTACGAAGAGACCACCTAGAGAACGCTTAAATGCTACCTTCCACCTAAGAGCCTCCTGCCATCCAGGCCAGCAAGAACAGATAAGGCTCATCATTTAGGGTATCTTTCAACATGACATTGTCTACTTCCTAATGCTATTGAGGATTTATTTTTACTCTCTATGCTATCTTTAGCACAAGAAGGGAAGAATGGTAATCAGAACAGAAGGTCATTTCTGTAGTTTCCTTTTCATGTGTAATAAACCAGATATATAATTCAAATGAATAAATGTTACTAGCAAATTCTTTTTTTTTTCCTAAAGTATATGGGATATTTAACAAACCACTCAAATGCTTGCAAAGGTAGCTGAATACAATACATTGCTGAATTAAATTTAGTTTCAAAACACTAGCAGTAAAGTCACCTGTCTTAATATTGGAGTCAATTATATTGTAATGTATCAGTTGGAATTTGGGACATATTCTGTAGTTCAACCCATGGTAACAAAGTTAAAACAACAACAGAAACCGAAACTGTGCATGCATGTGTATTATGATACAATAGTACGCTACTAATTTCAAGTGTTATAACTTACATTTTTCTTAAATTCTTATGTTGGAGTCCACTGTGTAAGATAAGTCTCAACTCATAGTTGCCAATGAATCTTAAAATTGTGCCCTGTCAAAGTCCCAGATACTGGAACTCAGGGGAATCTCAGGGAGACTGTAAGGAACTATTGATAACTTCCAAGTATTCTCAAAATCTTTCTGTGTGGGACTGACATTCATTTTGAGGATTGGGTCTAATACTGTTGAAACAGTAATATCTTTCTCATTTAAGAGGGTTTAAGTCCCTTTATGAATGGAATATGGTCATGCAGGTACCCTAAGAAGACGCTTGAGCCTTGAAAAATAGTGAGATGCTCTAGTATTAGTTTTTACATCAACAAACAAATGGTACAACTCTAAAGGCAAGCTTGGATGTTGTCCTTTGCTGTAGTATTACTTCTGCCTTTGTATTGTGATGTGACACACTTCTGAGAAGATCTTTCTCCTGCTGTTGGCAGTTGATGGTGGTATTTTGAGATATCATGTTTTAATGCTTTACTGTCTCTTCTAGAAACTTCCATCCCTTTTCATCTCAAAATGTATAATGTAACTGACTTCTGTCCAGCTTCAGCCCTTGTTCCAGGGCTGAAGTTGTAGTCTGAATTCATTTCTTCCCTTTGGAAGCTATACTAGGTGTAATGTTGTCTCATTTCCCTTCCTGCAATAGTACACAATGTATTTCCAGCTTGCTGTGTCTCTGGATCATCCAGTTTTAAAATGGCAAGGCAGTGTTGGTTATTGTGAGTTTCCCTTTAATCTTAGGATCTGTAACTTCCTTTTGTTTCAACTGAACTGAAAGCTTTTTGCTAGAAGACTTCTGGACTCCTGAAGTGTTTGACAATGTTTTCAAGCCTTTGTTCAAAGGGGATTTGGAGTTCCTGGAGCAACCTTTTGAAACTTTCCATTTTATTGTCAGTTAATAATTTTGTGAGCACGGATAAGACAAGTCTGTAATTCCACTGGGCAGCCAGATGTTTTGTGTCTATGCCAAAGTGGGGAGGCAGTGTGGCTTCAGGAGTTGGAGGGTCTGTTGTTCTTGTCATTAGCCTGTTTGGGAATCTTCAACAAATCATGCCATCTTTTGCTTATCCCCCTTCCCCTCCTTCCTGCTGTGCTTATACTGGTTGTGACAGCCTCCTGCAGAAGTTGAGAGCAAAGCATTCTTTGTTGCTCTATAAAAAGTAGATATTGTCAGTTTGTGGTTTTTGTTAATACTAAGCTTATAGCCATAGCATGTAACTTGGCACTTAGTTAATTCGTGGCTATTCTCCATTAGACTGATGCTAATGTTAATTCTGATTAGTGTGGTGTTAAGTGGGTGTGGGGTGGGGATAAAGAAAGCAATTATCAATGAAAATAGGGAGAGTATTTTTTTTAAACCTCCAGTCCCACTGTTCTTTACTAAACTTGCCTAGTCTTTTGGTAAGTGTCTTTTGAAGGCCTATGAGATCTCCGATGATCCTTGTCTTGCTTCTCCTGCTTCTATGTGACATGTGAAGGAAAGAAAACCAGTAATGAACTCAGGAGATGTCTGCACGTGTCAGACTCTTTCTGAAGAACAAAGTAGAAAGATGCCAGAACTAATGTATAAAAGACAATATTGGGAATCAAGGTACCAATTGCTTAAATGCACCTTTGAAGTTGTATGGCTAGCAATATTAATTTAGCCGTACTACCTAGAATAATTGGCATGCTAAGAGAAACATATGGCAGTAATGGAATGCCCTTATCCTTGCCCATCAGAAAGTGATTGTGTGGCTCTTTTAAGCATGTTCTCACTCATCAGAATTGCTCCCCTGCTATACATGCTTGCTTTGGGTTTCATCCAAGGCTCCAGGTCATTCAAAGCCTTTGCACTGGTGTCACTGGGAGTGAGGACAGAAACTTTTAATGAATAGCTGCATGCTTGATACTGTGTATTTCAAGTAGTGAAATGATGAGCAACAGGAGTAACAAATGGTCACTGAATACAGTGCAGTGCTTTGCTATTAATGGGATTGGAATTGGTAACCTGATACTCCAAAGAGATTACAAAGGCTATTTATCATACAAGGGAACATTGATTTTTGAAGGAGTTGGGAAATACTTTAGTGAAATCTTTCATCAGAACTTGTTCCAGTGAACAAGATCTGTCAGAAAATGACTGAATTAACAAGAATTTACAAAATAGTCTCAATAGAGAAGTAACTTTCTTATTACCAGTGTTGCTGTACTGCAGTTCCTGTGCTTGTTTACCAGCTTACTTATTTACTCATATCTTTTACATTTGGCTTTTGACTTCTGTTTCAAACTGAGATACAACATAAATAAAAGTATTTGGGCTTTGCTCCTTCCAAGAATGGAAGACTTAGGAGGAGGGGGTGACAAAATGAAATGATATGTGAAAAGTTTATCTATGGTATGTGACCTTTCCTTCTTTCCCAAGAGCAGACCAGAAAGCAACCAACTTAATATATAGACAGTAGCAGTCCATGGGATTAAACTACACTGCATGAGATTGTCAAATAATTTTCTCAGAGGCCTTTTAATACAAGTAGGATGGATATCTGCAAGGGTGATCTGGTGCAAGAAAACTCAGTCCATCATTGTAACTCAAGAATGAAGATAATATTCTTCCCTAGGCTTGCTACTTACCAGTAGGAAAAGCTGATTACCTGCCCCTTGCTTTTTAATGAAGCAGCGAAGCTTGCTGTCTCTGCAGGCAAGGCTATAAGATAAGGGGGCATACCTTTAAGAGGAGGGCAGGGCCATAAGGGAAGGCTTGATTGTGTCTGCTGTCAATAAACTGAAGCCCTGTGCAGAAGGGGTCATGTTCTGTATCAGGAGCAAAGGGAAGAGGCTCATTCTTCCTAGATAAGGTGACAGGGAGCCAGGCTCTCTCCATAAGCTAAGAACCATGCTTTTTAAGGTATTCAAGTGGTGTTTTTTGGTTTACTTAAACTTTTAGCAAGACAGTTTCTGGGTGTTTGGTTTCTCAGGGCTTGCCAGTCTTCTGTTCTGAAGCACTGCAAAACAAATCATCAGCAATGAGGTGTTACAGTAGTATATGGAGGCCTTGCATGAAATCCTGACCTGTATTGCCAGGTCCTACTTAAATGCCTGGCCAGAGATGAACGCTGTCCTTCTCTCATGGTGGGAGTGTGTGGCTGGTGGGCTGCCCCCATGGCACGGCACCAGCAGAGCTGGAGTCACAGTGCAGGCCTGCTGAGTCCCGGGCCCAGCGTAGTCCCCTTCCTGCATTGGCCATTACGGGTGTCTTTGTAGCCCAACATTTCCTCTCCTTGTCTGCATTAATAGATGTACAGTTTGCATTGCACCTTTTTAAAATGTGCTGTCCTAAACTCTGCATTACCCGTTTCCCATGGCACCTGCTATCATTCTGTTAATGCTTCTAATTTGGAATGAATTGTTTGTGTGCTCTGTGTGTCTGACAGCACCACCACTTCTCTCTGTTTGACTCTTCCTAAATGCTTGTTCATGGCCTTCATGGTGTTTTTTTACCATAGTGCCCTTCAAGGTGTTTTTTTTTTTTTGGTAGTGGTGTAGCATTTCCTTTTGGATGGGAGGGAGAGATACTGGAATCAGCTCTCTTCAAATCTCACAGCTGCAGATAGAGATATGCCTTTAACTCCCCCACTGCCCAGCTGTTTGGGGCCAGAGGTGGGGGATGCTTGCTTTGCCATTTCCCCAGCCTGGAGCTGGGTTTAACTTACACTGAGCACCTGTCCCCTTGTGATTCTGACTCCCTGTCAGGACTCATTCCCTCTGCCCCTCAGAAGATCACTTTGGGCAGCAATCTGCCTTACCCTAATAGGAGACTCAAGCCAGGAATTTTCCAGAATTGCTCCCCTCTCTATCATTGTCCTTCACTGACCTCTAACCTTTCTTGATAAGGTGCTTAGTTTCACCTGTCTGCTGCTTTTCCCTCTCACTCTTCACCATTGACTATTTTTCTAGGAGTGAGCTGCTTAGAAATATTAACCTTTATAGATGTGTGCAGCAGTCAAATACAGTCAAATTCCTTAACTTTTAAAATCTTGAATCTAATACTAAAATGCTTATGGCAGGTGGATGTATTTTATGTCTATTGCTTGTCACTGCAAAAATATCCGTCATCAGCAGAGGTGGTCAGCACAGTGGTTATACTTTAATGTTACAGTATTCCCATGTTACTTGTCATAGAAGCCCTAATTCTCCCTCTGAGCGGAAACCACTGCTGTAGTAAGAGCATGTAAGTTCAAACTCTTATTGTGTAGAAAATGCTAATGACTTATATTGGTGTTTTTTTTATGTGCTATAAGATATAAATGTAATATAGATAGAAGGGATTGTAATGAAGTTTTGACTTTCGAATTGCTTGAGAAATACCGTTACCTCTAAACAAGTCTTCTCTTCTGAAAGACTTAAATCATTTACCTCAACTTTTCTAAAAACATATTTGCTTTAATTTTGTGGTTAGCAGCGAAGATGACTGGATTTATTTAAATATACACATGGAAGATATTTTTTCCCTATTTTGTAGTGCCCTCTGCACTTGTTATCCTAAACTTTTATGCAAAAGCCTAAATTATATATCTATATGCTTTCTGACCATGATTTACTTTAATAACCCATCATGATCTCAGGACAAACTATATTTGTCTTTAGAAGATAAAATTACAAATTAATCTCCATTTTCATCATGACTAGTACGAATGAGCATAGTATTCAATGTATGTGCTGTTTAAGAGTCAGCTTCTTTCTCCCGGGGACATTAAGCATGTGGAAGGCAGAAGACCATTCTGCTATAATGGAATACAGAATGATTCAAGAGGGAAGACCGTACTGTATGAGCTGAAGTGTCCTCCCAACATTCCTGCTGTAAAACCTCTGACGTGAAAAAGGTGGGTAATGTCTGGGAAGCTGGGATGTTTCTTGTCAACCCTCAGTTCTTGAAAATGTATATTGTTGCTCAATCTGGGCAACACAGGCAGGCTGTTTCTGTGAATACAGAGTGCTTTCCTAGCTATGGACCATGGCCCCTTGTTAGAGGCCCAGGCTCAACAGGACTTCTGTTTCAAGTCTGGGGCTTATGAGGAAAGATGTGCTTCCAAGCACAAGTATGAAATGGAGCCAACATAAGTTTGTACACCATCTGAAACTGGGATCTCATTTGAAATAAAAAAACTCTTAGAAGCAATGGATGGTATTTGAATCTTGTGTGTGTGTGGTGATATACAGCATACATCAAGCCTTTTGCTGGGATTGAAAGGGCTGTGGTCAGATGAGAATCTGAGTTGGTCTTAATATTGAAGAGGGAGTCATCTGGGATGTTTCATTCATAATGCAAGCCCTAGTACAAGATTACAGAATGAACCTCCTTTAGATATCTAACCACTACTCAGCAACTTTTTTCATGAAAATGAGAGAGAAGGTTGGTATAGCTACTGAATGACTAATTAGACCTTAAACCAGCAGTTGGCACATGTATGTCTCACCCTGAGTCAAGGAGATCACAGCAAGATGTCACTGTAATAAAGTCCTACTCTGCAAACAAGTGCTTAATTTACTTATATGTCACCATGACCACTTACTTCTGTCAGTATTCTGAAATGCTTAACAGCAGGGTGCTCTTCTGAAGTTTCAAATGCACAGATGTAAAGTTATGATAGCTTAACGATGACACCTAGGAGGTGAGCCACAGTAACTGTTAGTAACAGTGCCTAAGTGCTGTGGCTGTTGGGTAATGTCAGGGGACACTTCTGTCAAAGACATTAAGTTAATGTCACTTATTTAGCACCTTGCCTGTGATAGCTGTGTGCATGTAGTTGAACTGCAGCATCTCTGCAGGCAAGGAGTTCAAAGAAAGATCTAAAGCTTAACGTTTTTATGACATACTTACCAACAGCACTTTGAACGACCTCTTAAGGAGTAGGTGTCAAAGAAAAGGTTCCTCTCCTAAATGGCTGCAGCTATGTCAGAAGTGCTAACTAGTAGAGTGTATTTACATTACAAGCTTGTTGATTGGTTTCAGAGGTACTGGTGAATTGTTAGCTTACATAATCTGCAAGGGCTAGGATCAACAAGGTATGTCAAGTGTAATATAGGAGAGGGCACTTAGATATGGCAGGGTACGTTAGACACTCCTGTCTACTTTTTTACAGCATCTTTTCCTCCTCCTCATGCTTTAGCCTTCCCTACAAAGCAGGTATCGGTAATGACCAGTGAGCACTGTTATCTTACAGAACTCTTTGAGGCTTTTTGTTCTTACGCCCAACGGAATTTCAAAATAATCTTTGTCTAGCATTGTAGCGTTGCTATGATCCATGTTTCATGTCTTGCTGACTTCTGCAACCAGTTTTAATAAAGTCAATCCTGTGATTTATTGAAGTGTCATCTGGAATATGACACTTCAGAAAGACATGTTAGAAAAATAGCTCTAAGTCCCAATGTGGGTTCTTTTTGAAGAACTTGATACTGAAGTGAGACATTAAAGCAAAGGCAAATCTAGGGAGTAATTTGCTTAAGGTGTGTTACTATAGCCTTTCCCAAAAAAGGTTTTGGTGATGTGATTCCCTGCAGTGGCTTTATTCCTGAGAGAGAATTAATACAGATTTTCAAAAGCCTTCATGAAGTAAGGAACCAACGATACTGATTTGCAAGCTTTTACTGTTTATCTTTTTGTTGTTAAAAATCCATATAGTAGTAAACTGGAGTGTCCTTTGAATTCTGTAACTTCAGTTTTGCAAGGAGAGCTATCAGTTCTGTTTTGCTGTGCTGGGCCCATTGTCAAGGTGTCTGTTCACTTTGTACTCTTTATCAGCTTGAGATGCATACAGAATCATCTAAGTTGCAAGAGACCTCCAAGATCACTGAGTCCAACCTTTGACCTAACATATGGACATATGGTTTCTGTTTGTCACAAAGGTGTGGTTAGCACTAACACTGTAGATGTGTTGAGGTATGTTCTTTCTGTGTTTTGCTCATGTGACTTAATTTCATTGAAACTAAAGCCAAGCACACCTATGAAATTTGTAACAGTACTGTTTGCATTGGTAGTACTTCTTTGCTCAGGGTGATTTGACAATGTGTGAATCCAAGGCAGAGACTTGGTGTGTCTGAATTGGTGACTTGTGCCTACATTTGCCTCTCTTCCTATGCAAACTTCAGGTTTTTGATTTCGATACTCAGTTATTCCAAAACCTAAAAATGACCTATCTTTATTGCTTTATTTGCGTGCGTATTTTTATTTAAGACTTCTATTCATAACTCCACTGATACAGAATGTAATATCTTAATCCAACATCAACTTTCTTTGGGAGCATAAAGGTATACAGTGAATCTTTGCATAAGCTTCTGCAGAATGAGTTGCCTGGAAGATCTTTGAGGAAGAATCACTTGTGGGAAGTGACTGGAACTTTCTTCTCCACCTGAACTGGGTTCACTTACCTGGACCTTGTCCTTAGTACTTGTTGATGAGAGTGCAAGAATGTCTTTGCAGTCTCTCTCCTGTGCTGTTGGAAGTCCATCAGGAAAGAAGCCTGTCTTCTGGCCTTCTCTGATCCTGTTGAAGAATCGTGTGGTACCAAGTTGCCTGTCCTTATGCTGTCACTTTTTGACCTGGAGAGCAGTCTGGAAAGAGGAGATGCAGTCCTGTGATCATGGGTTAATGTTCAAAGATAGATAGCACGATGGCAGGTTTTTTTTTTTTGCTAGTATTTGTTCCATGAGTATTGAAACTCCCAACCATCTCAAATAACATATGTTGACTTTCTTAAACCTCCTGGGATCTATATCTGAAACAAGCTTACACACTTAACAGATTTTTTTTTTAAGCCTAAAGCATGGGTTTATTTAAGCATAGTGACAAAGTAACATGTTTTTACATGCCATTTATTCTTATATGTTGCCTTTTCTGTTTGTTGATATTTTTGTGAGATGCTCTTAAGCTTCAGCCTTTATTGATTGGATGTATTTGAAGAATCAGATGTAGGTGGTAGAGAATGAAGTTAACAGTGACTTGGTGTGAGTCTATTCAAGTCAACATCCACAAACAAATACTGTGTGCAAATCACTTCTTATGTAAGCTTGCTTTTGTCTGTTTATTTGAGTTTGTGGTAACTGATTTGTTTGGTATCTCAAATTAGGGAAATAAATTGACAATTCACACTAAAAATAATGTGCAAATTTATTTACATGTCATTCACGTGAAATTCAAGTTGATTTATTCTACTTAAAAACACTGCTTCCCTGGCTGTGAGAGACCCAGTAGCTTTATTAAAATGAGTCAGAACACTAGCTGTCTTTGGAGACTAGGCTACAGCTCTGCTTGTATAGATTTACCGGTGACTCACTTGTAAGTGAATGTAACTTGATTGAAAATGCATTAAGCATTAATAATGGAGTGGTACTTGTGCTTTAATAAAAACCTTTAAAATGTTTTGAAAAACTGGAGTAACTTAATGGCTCTGAACTTGAGTGTAAAAGTACTTAAAGAAAAAGGTCACGATTTGTCACTGGCTTGGGGCTAGGTTGATGAGTGCTTTCTGAAGTGCATCATTGTTAGGGTCAGGTGTTAGGTAAATAAAGAGTCAGAAGTCTTCATTTTCTGGAGAAACTTCTCCATCTTCATCTCTTGGTGTAAGCAACCTGGTCTGAATTGTGTGTGGGCATTGCTTTGAGCAAGAGGATTGACTAGAGCTCTCACTGGTTCTTCCAGCCTGACAAGTTCTGTGATGTTTTCTCTTTAAGAGGTTTGTACCATGCAACCACCATGCATCCTTGGTCTTAAGTGGGTTTTCACAGAATTTCTAGGTTGGAAGAGACCTCAAGATCATCAAGTCCAACCTCTAACCTAACACTAACAGTCCCCACTAAACCATATCCCTAAGCTCTACATCTAAACGTCTTTTGAAGACTTCCAGGGATGGTGACTCCACCACCTCCCTGGGCAGCCTGTTCCAATGCCTCACAACCCTTTCAGTAAAGAAGCTCTTCCTAACATCTGACCTAAAACTCCCCTGGCGCAACTTCAGCCCATTCCCCCTCGTCCTGTCACCAGGCACGTGGGAGAACAGGCCAACCCCCACCTCTCTACAGCCTCCTTTAAGGTATCTGTAGAGAGCGATAAGGTCGCCCCTGAGCCTCCTCTTCTCCAGGCTGAATAAGCCCAGCTCCTTCAGCCGCTCCTCGTAGGACTTGTTCTCCAGGCCCCTCACCAGCTTCGTCGCCCTTCTTTGGACCCGCTCAAGCACAAGTTTTGGTGAAGTTTTTCGCTTATCTTCATAGAACTTCGGCTGAATTAATAAAGAATGGGCTTTCTCTTCATTTTTCTGGCTAATGCAAAATGTTTATTTAAAAAGCTGGCATGAGACAAGTTGATGTGACCTTTCTGCAAATTTTAGGTGAATTCTTAGCTTTCCAGAAGCTGAGGTTTTTATATGGAAATTAATGGTTCTGTACTTAAATGCAGTAGACGAGCAGAAATCATGCTCTAGGGAAACTTGCCACAGATATTATATGTTGAAATACCTTATGAATTTTTTAGTTTAAAAAAGGCGGTGAACACTAGAGATCATAATTCAGAATGCTTCAAGTATAAAGAAAATCCTTTTGTTCAGGGTAGTTTTACCAAAAATCAGTTTATACGTTCACATGATGAGAGACATAAGGAGTTTTATTTATATATATACAAACACATATAGGCTTTCCTGTAAGAAAGGAACAATGAGATTGGATTCATGAATGTTGTGCATGCATATTTGATTAAGGTGCATGGGGGGAGGGGGAAACATACCTAGTAATAGATCCAGAATTTGAGGTATGCTTGTTTAGATTCCATTTCTTTTGTGAAAGGAATAAGCGTGGATGTTCCTTCATGTAATTAGACTTCTGCAGCCTGTATCCCAGTCAAGTTTATACTTGACAGATAATAACTGAGACTTAAAGAAACACCCCACTACCGCCCTAATGTGATTAAATCAGTGTTGAGCTACAGGCTTCAAATTGGGAGCAAAAGAACAGTTTTTAATAAAGTTGGCAGTCAGGAGAAATCCCTAATTACTGGAATAAAGGAAACATCACTCCCATTAAAAAAAAAGATAGGAAGACCTGGGGAACTACAGGCTGGTGAGCCTCACGTCTGTGGAGATTGTGGAACAGACCCTCCTGGAAGCAATGTTAAAGTACATGCAAGACCAGGAGGTGATCAGACAGAATGGCTTCACCAAGGGCAAATGGTGCCTGACCAGTCTGGTGGCCTTTTATGATGGAGTGACTGCATCAGGTGACAAGGGAAGACCCGCTGATGTTATCTACCTGGACTCCTATAAGGCCTTTGCCATGGTCTCACACGTCATCCTTATCTCTAAGTTGGGGAGAGATGGAATTGAGGAGTGGGCTATTGGTGGGTAAGGCTCCATGGCTGCACCCAGAGAGTCATGCTTAATGGCTCCATGTCCAGGTGGAGGCTGGTGACAAGTGATGTCCCTCAGGGGACTGTCTTAGGATGGGTGCTGTTGAATATCTTTATCAACCACATAGGCAGTGGGATTGAGTGCACCCTCAGCAAGTTTGCAGGTGGCACCAGTGTGAACGGTGCAGTCAGCACAAGAGAAGGAAGGGAAGCCATCCGAAGGGACCTGGACAAGCTGGGAGAACTGGGCCCACGTGATCCCAATGCGGTTCAACAAGGCCAAGTGCAAGGTGCTGCACCTGGGCCAGGGCAATCCCAGACATGAGGACAGACTGGGAGAAGAACTCATTGAGAGCAGCCCTGCAGAGAGGACTTGGGGGTTCTGGTGGACCAAAAGCTCGGCATGAGCCAGCAGTGCGTGCTTGCACAGCCCAGAAGGCCAACAGCATCCTGGGCTGCAGCAACAGAGGGGTGGCCAGCAGCAGGTCAAGGGAGGGGATTGTCCTCCTCTGCTCTGCCTTGTGAAGCCTCACTGGGAGTGCTGCAGCCAGCTCGGGGCCCCAGCACCAGAAGGTGTGGGGCTGTTAGAGTGAGTCCAGAGAAGGGCCACAAAGGTTATCAGAGGGCTGGAGCACCTCTCCTATGAAGAAAGGCTGAGATAGCTGGGGCTGTTCAGCCTGGAGAAAAGAAGGCTCTGGGAAGACTTCATTTCAAGCACTTTTGCATAAACTTTACACAGTTCATGAAATCTATATGGAATATGTGGATTGGTGTACCTTTCAGATGAAAACCTTATTTTCTTTCTTTCAATTACCATTTTCTGGTAAAAGCAATGCTAGAATAGGCTATTGGCAGATAGGGGGTGTAATTCTTTGCTGTTTTACTATATTAGCTAATAGATGAAGTAAATTTGTAAGATGGCAATAGTAGATGGAGAAGAGACAAAACTTACCAGGGCTAAGAACACAAAGGAAGATCACTAAATGGTCTCTTAATCAAAAGTACTTAGCTCCTACAGCATCAGTTCTTTAAGTCTGGCAAATATAGGCATCACAGCATGTGTTTACTGAAGTGTAGGTACCTGAATTTTAAAATCCTGAGATTCTTAACTAAGAATCAGTAAATGAAAAGTTCCCTTAAGAGTGCCTAAACTGAATTGTGGGAGATTTAAAGGGAAATCTTAGGTTGCAGTATATTCTGGCATCTCCTGCTGATTGTTTAGTCATATACATCAATATTTATCAATCCTAGTAACTTCTCTGTTTTCTAAATCAAAATGAGGTAGTGATTTAGAGTCACTGCAAAGTGTCAGAATGGTTTCTTGAGGATTCACTTTGTCATTTGGGTAATAAAGTATGACTTGACTTAACTGTTTTCAGGCTCATGTTAGAAGTCAATAATTTAGCACCTTTATTCAGTAAACGACAATCTATCACCTAAAGAAAAGGGGCCACAGTTGAAATCTGAGCACAGAATGCATCAATGTGCACACATTGTGCTGATGCCAAAAACAGTGAGCCAGTGCTAGCTGAGGTGGGCTGCAGAAGAGCTGTGTTACCACCTTTTTTTTTTTTTTTTCCAAATATAGTGATGGGTGCTGCAGAAAGCAGATGTGCAGTGAATGCAGGTTTTTGTGTGCAACAATGAGAGAACACATGAATTGACCTGTATCAGTATGTTGCTGGAGTTGATTGAGATTTTCTTGACAAATGAGTACAGAAAAGTTAATTGTAGAAGGCCCTGTGTCTATAGGGATGTGGTGTTCCAGTTTTTCATTTAGGATTGAATTAGGCAATACTGGTAGTACTGCAGTGCTACCAGCCTTAAGGTAATACCCAAGCTCATCACCAAACCTGTTGTACAGGCAGTTAGAAGGTCTGGGAGGTCAGAACTAAGTGTCTGGGATCAACAAGCCATTATTACTGATTGTGCTGTGGAAGTAGGACATACCACTACAACAGAATCTCCAGAAGTTAGTATCAATTGCACACCGTAGCATTTTTCATATTGGAGGCAATGTGCACAGTACATATTGGTGTTGTTGGAAGCAAGTTTTAGAAGGAGAAGTGTATTAAAAGATCTGTCAACTCTGAGTTTGTTGAATGTTTCTGTAGCCTGCATACTTTGGCCATCTTTTATCCACTTATGTTGATGGTCTGTTGAAACAAATGGCTTTTTGATGGTGTGTTGCCTTAAAGGGATCACTTGATTAAAGTGTTTGTTAAAGTTCACTAGTCAAGCAACACCTATAAATCCTGTTGTATTTTCGTAGCTTGACATAATGGAGTGTTTGTGTGCTTCTGTACATAAAAAGACGTTTCCATACTTTGACAGTATCTGTGCATAAAAATATCTATCATTGCATTTGAGGTGCTTTCTAACTGTATTTTTCACTTAAGAATTTGTCACTTCCTTTACAGTGACAATTACCATGCACCAGTGGAACAGCTTGCATTATTTTTGGTAATCTTCTTAAAAAGGCCTAGATTAAGATCTGAGCTACAGCTGTGGTAAATGGATCTCTTTTTTGTTATAAAGTCTTCTAAGGTTGTTCCCTTTTGGGGGTCAATTGATTAAGATGTATACTGAGTTGGCCTGAATTTCTCTTGCTAAGTGAATAAAATGAAACCACAGTCTACATACAAAAATCAGCAATGTAAGTTCCTTGTTGGTAGAGCTGAATGTTGCTTTGAGATCTGTTTGTTTGTTGTTGGCATATATAGAAGTGTTTTATCCCCAAAGACCTGGAGATTGACATCCTACTTTACTAGGTCTGTCTGTCTCTAAATGTCGCAGAACAGATGGTTAATTCAAAAAACAAGAGTATTAAAGCTGAGTAGATAAATCTGATCTTCTAAAAATTAGGTTGCCAGAACAAGCTGCTGTATTTGAGGTAGCTGCTGAATTGGTCTTTTTTTTTTTTTTTTCCTGATACAAAGGCAAATCTCAGTCTAGTGCCTCAGTGCAAAGAGGTTGGTGGTTGTTTCAAAATTTTCAGCTTTTCAGCAATTATCTCAAATTACAATTAGAGGAAAAAAAAAAAAAGCTTCTTACGTATTGTAGGTCTTTGAGAAGAAAAAAGGCTTATTTCAAATCCCTTGTTTTTCTAGGCTTAGCACTGTGGTCCTGGGTTTTAAAAGCATTGTGGACAAATTTCAGGAGTCGGGTAAGGTTGACACCTGATGATTTTCTCTTTAACCTGCCACAATTTGATTTATTTTTTCCTTTATTTACATAGTTGGTGAAATAAGAAGAAAAAGCAAACTGTTGGAAGAAAGGATTATTATGTTTACAAGCAAGCTATTTTCATACAAAATAGCTCTTGCTGTCAACAAGTAGGATAGATGATTTCAGACAGGTGTTATGCCAAAGAAGCATTTAGATCATCTAATCCAACCTGCATGCCACAGACCCACGTTGTCTCTGGGCAGAGCCTACTAGTAAATGAATCCACATACATCTGTACTGTATGAAAGGGATTCAAGCATTTGTTTTCTGCATTCATCCTGTTGGGATTATTGCTTGGGAACACCATTTCATACTAACCCACTTGCCTACTTTCAAATGAAACATTCAGATGAGCAGACTGCTGCTTATCTTAGCCTGTGGGGGTTCAAATACTTGTAATTCTTCCATGAGCTGCTGGAAGTTATTGTTGCTTAGCACTCTTCAGGATTCTCTGACCTTGCAATCCATTTTTCTATGGTGGATTGATAAGAGTTTTGTACGTAAATTTTGGGAGATTATTTTTTACTTATCTGCTGTTATAAGATGAGCTATCATATTTTGGGGGGAATAACTTTATTTTAAATCTCTATGCATGGTGTAAAGGTAGGTTGATCATTGTATAAAAGCTGGAGAAAGCAGTGAAATTATTTGTGTATGCCTCTGCATTGGTAAGTGCCTTTAAAGTTAAAATATTCAGGCTTTCAAATCTTCTTTTTGCTAATTCCTCTGATGTTTAACTCTATGTATGAAAGGTGTTGGACAAACAAGTGTAAACCAATTCCTTCCATCTGTTCAATTTACACTGTTTTGCAGTAGAATTGAGCTTGCTGTGTAAGAATGTCGAATCTCAAATTTTTATAAGAAAAAAAAATCCCCTTTGCCATAGAAGCAAGTCTGAGAGGAATATACTTGGTTGCATTTTTAAATGCTGATCAAAATCTTGGCTTCCATGGGGCTTTTTTTTTTGGCTTTTCTTAGAAGAAAGGATGGGGTTGGTTCTTTTTAAATTCTGCTTCTTCTAAGTGGCCTCAACACACTTTTTATTTCAGGAACCAGTGACCCCTTCAAAACTGGTAAAAAAAAAAACAGTTCGAACTAGAACAACCTTGGTGAAGCCTGGAGAAAGCAATATGTTTGGGAAGAAATTGGCAGAGGCACCAAACTGTCTGAGAGCAGAAGGAGTGTTGTCATCAGTTGCAAAATCAATACAAATACTACAAAAAGAAATAAAAATTACTCTTTCTCTGCTCTTGCCAAACGCAAGGAACGGGAGCCATAAATACCATTGGTAAATTGTCTTTGCAGGATGCTCACTGGCAGCTGTTGTAATCAACAAGTTGGAGTTGACCCTTGTAGTGCTGGGCAGCAGCTGTTGCAGAAACATTGGATTAGCAGTGATGAAATGAACCTTTTCAAGTTCTTGCCTAAGGACAGGATCTTTACAGTTTAGAAATCTCTCACTTCTCTTGCTCAGCTATTCTGGCTCTCTGGTGGGGTGTTATAACAATAAAAATGAGATTTTCAGTGATTCTCTTGTGCTTGTGTTGCATGGTAAGACTTCCTTTTTTTCTTTACAGTTCAGAGTTGGGCTGTAAAGCAGTTACTTCGTACATGTTAACATCATGTAACTAGTGACCTATCTGCTCTCTGAAATGCAGTTTTGGAATGTTGTCATGTTTAGTAAATGTATCTGGTTGGCTGCCACTCAGTTGACCACTATGGTGCATAGTTTGTGAGGGGATGGCCACCTCTAAATGAAAAGGAGCAGTCACGAGGCAGGATGCATTACTAGATCACTAGTGTCTATGGCAGATGTCTCTAATCCTTGGTTCCCAGGCAAACAACTGTTGGAGCAGAGACTGTAAGATGGAGAGCGGTTTGGTTTTAAATTTTGAAACCGGTTTGTACTGATCCAAGCTCCGTTTCTATGGCAACAGGAAGTTTAGTGCTCTCACTTACCAACTTCAGCTGCCGACTGGTGTTGGGGAGAGTAAATTGTTCCTTTACGCTAACCTCTTCAAGATCAGGAGTTGTGTTGGTATATTAACAGTGCATTTTTTATGGAGACAGAAATAACGAGAATTATTTCATGTGTTTTGTTTGAGAGACGCTTAACTTTAACTACTTACAGATGAGATATAAATGTTCAGGGTTCGTGCCAGGTTACCAAATTGTTAAATTGTCATGTTCATAATGACAATGTAATGCATAAGATCACAGTTTCTCTCCTGATTTTGGGGGGTAGGGAGGTGGCTGGTGGTGTTCACATTATGACATAGTTTTACAGGTTGTGAAGCAAACCTGGTGCTTGCTGTAACTAGAAGGATTAAATCTGACCTCTGCATGCTTTCCCTCCAGTTTTCTTTATCAGTTGACTGCAGTAATGCAGGTGTCCTCCCTTGCTTTGCACCAGCCCTGGAATATATCAGTTCCAGCAGCAACCTACACCTAAAAATGTTGTGAATCTGCACTCTGAGGGAGCCACAGGCTCAACTGGATCACCTTTTTATGATAATTTTCTAAGGTCTATTTGTGCTTTTGCCAACAACGGAGAGCTCCCAGGCATGGTCTGCATGGAGTTTGTACTGGCAGAAGGGCTGTGCTGACCCCAGGGGAAAGCAGGTGAAGGCCAAACCTTCTGGAAGAAGCCCTAAAGAAGCTAGTGGCTCTCCTGGGTTCCAAGTGGAATGGGGTTTATTCAGAAGACCATGGAGAACATAAAGTATGTACTGCTAAGCTGTGTTCAAGACGAGATTTGGTAGGAGAAACTAGCAGTCCTTTGGTTGATAAGTGTTCTCAATTGTGAGAAAGTAGCTCTTCTGATCTGGAAGCTTTGGCTGGTTAAAAAAACCTTTTTTTTCTAATGACTTTGGCATTCTTATCACCTAAAGCTGTTTCAGGGAGCATTGTAATTGCTCCAATTACCGTTTGAAAGCACTTCTATATTTCTGTAACTTGTACCATTCACTTTAATGTACAAGATCTTGACACAGTAGAAGAGTATTGAGTGTATAGGGAAACCGTGTTATACTAGAGCCAGGAGTGTAGTGGCTGATTCTGTCTTTGGAGTAGTATGGTAGTGTGGGGTGAAAAAAAAAAAAAGATATCAAAGATATCTCTCATATCTCTGCAGGCTAATAACTCTGAGTATTTGGGTCCTGATTCTGCATGTAGAACAGCGTCACCAGAAATGCTGATGCCAGTTGAGCTTCCAGCAGGTGCACTAAACTTCTAGTCTTCTAGTTCTCTTCTCTGTGGGCAGGTATTTCAAGCTTAACATATTTAACCCTCAGTTGGTCAGGGCAGGTGACCTTCTGTATAGGTTGTATGGTCTATGAATGCAGCAGAAATGCAGGCTGTCCTGAATAGGTACAAGTACAAACTTTTAAAGAGTTCCTCTCTGTTTTTTTTTTTGTACTTCTATTTAATAGAAGTATCAATTCATTATTTTCTTCTTTAATAATCATGAGGTCAGTAAACTAAGTCTTAGGAGGGAAAAGGGAAAATTGGTTAATTTGGAAATGTTCTTATCTCATGATCTGAAGTCTCCTGGAGCAGTGTCTCCCTGCCTAAATCCCCTTTTTAATTCCAGATTCAATGTTTGCTTGTTTAGGTGCAATATACCAGGCTTATGGGGAGCTATGTGTATTTCATCTAGGCAAGCTGTCTTGGAAACATGGAACACCACTGCTGTGATGGTCCTGTCTGTCTTGCTGAGTAGGAGGTTCCAGGTTTGCTCTAGAAAATGGAGGACTCTTCCTCTGCTGCACTGGCAGGAATTCAGTTGGCATTTGCCAGTGTAAAACTAAAGATTGAACTGCTGGTTCTAAAGATTGTTCTGCTGGTAGCAGAACAGATGACGCACATTTTTCTTAGAACATAAATACAGCAGTGGGGAAGAAAAAGCCCAAAGCAACCATAATTGAATAATCATATTACTTAAGTGTAGCCAGGAAATCTTGTTTGTTTGTATGAAGTAGAAATATGTCAATATTTTTTCAAATGAAAGACAAAATAATTATTCAGCAATTACTGTTTTTTTTTTCTGTTCCAGCAGTCAGTAAGTCTATAACCTAAAGACAAATTTTAAGAAGGTACATGTATAATGTACATCTTTTCTGGAGGAATATACTTCCAAACTACCTGCAGTTAAATGTAGAAACATTAAGTAATCCAAGCAATGGAGCTTCTAATCTTCTTTAAAACGCTACTTAAAGAGTTGCTCTAGCACATACCATTCCTGTCCTCTTGCAGGTGTCTCTTACCTTGTGTGTGAATTTAAATGAATCTTGAGGTATGAAAACATCAAGAAAACTTGGATGTAACTTCTCTTCCTGTGTAGCAGCTGTTATTTAATAGGACAAACCAGTATATATGTGTGCCCTGTCAGGCAATTACTCAGTTGCTGCTTATCTGAGTGAGGAGCTTATTCAGCCACTTGTTTTATCCCTAAGTGATCAGTTCTTTTGTGTTTATTTGACTTTTTTCAGTTTTCCTAAGTTATAGATTTAATTAAAAAAAATAAAGGGAAGAAATGAATACAATTGCATACCAACCTGTGTTTGATGCAAGTACATCATAACTGATTGAAAACCTCATGATGTTTCTTTTCTCTCATGAGTGGGAATAATCTTCTCACTAAAAGTGTTTTTGTTTGTGTTATATAATGGTCATGCAGTGTGAGCATAACAGGCAGCTTTACCTGAGAATCCATTATTTATATTTTGGTCAGGGTGTGTAAAAAAGCTAAGACGCAGTTGAACAACTTCAAAAATACAGAAATGTTGAACCTTCTCCCTTCCCCTCCTCTTTCTCCCTTCTCTTCCTCACCTCCATGTAGTATGTCCAGGCAACATAATCAGTTTTCTGGTGCTATTAGTCACTTCTTTTTATCTGTAAATAGCTATCTCTTTCACTCAGAATCTAAGAGGTATGATTCTCATTCATGTCATTCTTGGATGTAATTTACTTACCAGTAGTCACACTACTTACATTATGCTGCTTAATTTTAGAAGGGTCTAGGAGTTGTAATTGAATTACTAAGAAGATTGATGCGATCTAGCATATAGTACTGGTCAAATGTCTTTTAATGGCATTAAAATATAACCTCATTAGTGCTAAGATTATACCTATTTTCCCCAGAATCAGAGTTTGTCAAGAATGACAAGCACAGAAAAAATTAACATTGTCCCATAATCTTGTACTGTTACACATCTGAATATAAAGGAAAGCTCTCAAGCTGCTCTGGGGCTTAAATATTGAGCTGTTCAAACTTCAATGTAGGTAGGCGCTTGTATTTGACTATAATGCTGTTTTGTGTGGGGACTTCCTGTGCTATTCTATCAGTAAAAGTGTGTGAAATTAAAAAGCTCTTAAGTATCTCTTAAACACATGCAAATATAGTAGCGGCAGACATGCAGTTATTTTCTTTCAGAAAAGGACTACTTCCAACTCATCTTGAAGAGATCAGACTCCTTTTACTGGTGAAGGTGACATCAGTTTATCCATTCCTTGGATTAAAAAACTGCTTCTGTCTTGGTGACTTAGCTTTAAATCCTATGCTTGAGACATACACAAACCATAAAACCATGAAGTGAAAACAACTTTTGGTCAGCTTTTCAACTAATATGCATAAGAAGCCAATTCTGAAGTTCTTAGAACAGTAATTGTGATTGGTTTATGAACTACTTCATAAACTTATGGATTCCCACACATCCCTTGCAGACAACATACGCTTTTCTGTATGTAGTTCCAGACTTATTTTGGGTAATGTTTATTTAATTCATGTGATTGGCTAAGAGAATCAACCTATGTGCCCAAAATTATACTTCCATTTGTGTTCCTCTTCTGTATCTGTATTGCAGCTTGCCTTGTGGGGTTCTCTATATTTGCATTCATATGATGCAGCAGTCCAAGGACCAGCAAATGTTGATTCTGTACTTTCAAGGAAGAACTTATTTGATATCTATCTGATGTAAGCAATGAACTGAATTGTGTGTGGAATACTTCTTTCTGCTGCAAATTGAAATAAAATGTTCAATCTCTCTCCACCTTATACAGTAACAACTAAAATAAGGTTTTAAGCCTGGGTGAATGATGATGATCAGGGCTTGGCTCTGTAATGAAAATTTAAAATTGCCTTTAAAGTATCTTACTATGCCATGCTCCTGATTTCCAGTTTACCCAATAAGCCATTTGGCTACAAGGTACCAATAGGCACACCTTTATTTTAAAGATGGCCAGCATTTTGTTTGATAGAATGCCGTACACTATTTCTACATGCAGCACAGGTTTTTGCATTTAGGTTTAATAATTTAGTCATTATTTTCTTTTGCATTCAAGTCATTTTAAGATTCCCTAGAAGGTATTCCAGAATGGAATAACTATGGGGAGGGATATATGTGCTTGTCAAAGACAGCTCATTTGTACAGCCTTGAAGACTCACTGTGTCTGCTGTCTGTGAAGGGCGGCTCCGAGTTAAGGATGAACTGTTTTGCACTTTCAGAAGCTGTGGAGATCTATGTCCAGACACTTGAGGGCACTAGGCCTGGGGTGTTTTGGTGACAATAAACAGTTCTGTTGTCCAGTTTGGTCCATATTCACCTCCCTAGTAAAAGAACAGCAGCACTTGCCTTATCTTCCAATTTCTAGACTTACTCCAGAATATTGCAGGGTTCTGTTTATTTATTTATTTTTTTTTTTCAGGGAGGTTTTGAAGGTATATATTATAGCTGCAATTTTAAAAGAGAATACATGACATGAGGAATTTTCAGAACAGTTCAGTCTAATTTCTATGTTTCCTGTTGGATAAAAAACTGCTGAAGAGATGTCTTTTCCAGATCCATTGCTTTATTTTGGTGAATTAACTTCCAATTCTAAACAATGGAATAAAGGCAAATATTTGCAAGTGGGAATGAGAGTGTGGATATGTCTCATCTTTCAGGTTTCCCTGTGAGGCTGCTGCCTATACCTCACGCTTCATATATGGCAAACCTGCTGCTGAGATCAAGGTCTTTCCTAGGACATAACATGCACCAATATTGAATATTGTGGGGAGCTTGTGCAGATGTACAAATTAAATTCATTGTTCAGCTATGTAATATCCAATGTCTGATGTACTCTTATAGTCAAGTGACAGCAGTTAGTTTTATTGTGATCTATTGTGATCTTGTGATTTGTCTGGTGATCTAAACCAATTTCAATTAATGTTGGGCAGGAGTCAAGCTTGAAAGAATAATTTTTGGCTGGATTGCCACCAGCTTGCTAGCACTGGCACTGCTATTGCAAAACCAAAATAATTGTTGATCTGTTAATGGCAAACTGCCAAGAAAATGCTGATTCTGATTTCAGTCCATTACAAAAAATATATTTATTAACAATTACTTATGAACACTGCAGCGACAATAGCATGGGAGACTTCACTGTAAAAACAGATTTACATTTGTTTTCAAGAATCAGACATTAAGAATGTATGTTTTTTTTTTTTTTTTGTGAATATGATAACTTAGTGAAATGTGTCTTACCTGTATAGTCTATTTTTCTCCGTTATAAAGGTTATTTTGGAGGTGACCGAGCCAATGTTTGTGTCTGTTTGCCTAAAAATATTTTATGTAACAAAGAAATAATTGCTTGATTATGCCTGGTCATGCTTTACAAAATCTAATAGTCACCCTTATATAGGGAATTATGTCCTATGCAAAATAAGTGTTTTCCTACATCAGGTTAGTCTCAAGAGGATTTATTGCAAGAAGGACAGATAATTGAAGTAGAGAAACAAGACTTGTATTCTTAAATGAAGAAAAAAAAAAAAGAAATGTCCTGTCTAAAATGTATCCGAGAAATATTGGAGCGAATATTAAAGTTGTCTATCAATGCCAGTGGTGTTGGATGTCTTCTTCAGTTACACATCAAATATAAATAACTTTTGTGGCTCCTTATATTTGTCATTTAAGCTACCTCTTCTAAAGAACCTAACAACTTAAATTTCCATCTCTTCTCTGAAATTTGTTTTAAACAAAAAATGCCATGTTTCATGGCGCTATTGGCTGGGCTGGCTGCAGGAAGCCCCGTTTGCCTTCTAGTGGGGAAGGCATGGTTGGCATGAGCATGCATGTAGTTTGTGGCAGGGACTGGGCTCTTCATGTGTTTTGTTGAAGACCTAGGAGATTTCAGAAGCATCTCTTTGTCCCATCACTGAGAAAATTGTTTCAGGTTGTATAATGCTTTGCTTCCTCAGTGAACTTGCCAGCTCTAGCCAAGAGTGTGTCACTTCCATGCTGTCATTGGTGGTGTCTGATGCCATTGTGCTCTTGCATCTGCCTATTGAATGCTGGGCTGAAAAAAAGCTAATTTTTGCCTTCTGCAAAATGCTACCAGCGCAGCTGAGTGAGGAGATGACTCAATTTTTGAAGTAACATGTTTTCTATATGCTACATATTGTCTCTTTTTTTGGTGTATGTGTTTGTAGTTGTTTTTTGTTCTGTGTTGTTAAAGCTGTGTATCATCTACTTAAGTTTCTATCAATTCTAGAATTGTGTTACTTGTACAAAGGGAAGACTTGCTCCTCAAAATGCTGGCAAGAGATTGTGCTTTAAGTAGTGAATGCAGTAGCATGGGTTTGAAAGCCAGTGGTCTTCCATTGCTTTGATAGTTGACTGCTTTGAAGCAATTTTCTAGTTCTTTTCCAAGAATTATTTGCCTTCCTGTGATTATCCTGTATGTATAGAATTATTTGAAATCCATTCACCATTCTCCCTCTTTCTTGCAGCCATGCCTGCAGATCTGGACTAACGCTAAGAACAATTAGATAAAGTGTTGTTGAAATAAACTTGGCAAAGGAAGCTAGTGCTGACCTAGACTGTTGGATTTCAGGAGAAAGATGTCTTTTTACACCAAATGATGCATGTTAATGGCAAGTTAAAAGTGCTTCTGCCCCCCAGTATTACCCATGCTTTCTGAGCATCTACTCAGGAAGTCAAGATTATTAAGTAGTGTTGCTACCCTTGTAGCTGGTCTGCAGAACGTGACTCCAAAAATTATCTAATTAGCAATACTTTGAGTTGGACTTTGATACTAGGAATACAGATAAATCTTAACTCAGGTTGTTGGTGCCATTACAGAAATCCACCTTTCAATCTGCAGTGCTTACTTAGCATTGCTTATTTAGCTGTAGTCAATTGGATGAAAGAACATTTTTTTTTGTGCTTTTTGTTTGTAAAGAGTACTATTAAACACTGAAACTGAATGTCATGTGTATGTGTTGCATTATATTACTTAAAAAGCTATAGGTTGATAGTTTTTTTGTGGAGTTGAATAAAATTTTCATTGCTATATTTCTTCTTTTCAGCTGAAGAGGTTGTCTGAACTCTTTCAATGACTACGAACAGCAGTAGCTAGTAAAGATGTATGAATGTCAGTTTTAAAAGATGCCACTAGTATGTTGAAAACTGGCTCATCTTCTAGCTGTAAGGTGATATTTCCACTTAGTATTTGATTAATCCTAAAAAGGGTAGATGCATTTTAAAGCTTGTGATAGTTTTAAACCCTAACCATGCTAGTACTAAGGCAAATGAGTTGGCGCATTCTTAACATAATATCTGATGTTTAATTGTACCTGTGCTTTTTTCACAGAATGCTTACTTATAAAGGAAGCAGTATAGATCTTCACTTGATGGGGCAACAAGAAAGCACACGATAAAGGAAAAACAAAGGCAGACCTTCTGGGGATATCTGTACTCATTCTTCCCAATAGAAATATAGGTTGCCTGTATGGCATCTCCTTAAGGATCTAGTATGTGAAATGTTGCCTGTTGAAAGGCATTATTGAGGCTCTGTGGGAATTAGAGCTTCCTGCTTGATTTGGAAGTGAATGCTATAAAAGGGCTTTGTGCTGGGCTCTTTTACATAAGACATAATTGTCTTATGTCACTCTGGGAAATGCTGTAAGGCAGAAGGGAAGAATAAAGTGGACCAACTGATGTCCAGTGTCTGAAGAAATATAAAAACGTTTGTATAAACTTCTGTCTTTGTTCATCACAGCTACAGAAGATCATAAACTTTTAAATCAGAGAGAACGTAAAAGTACAGCAAAACATTGTGATCAAGTAATCTTTGTAAATGATGATGGAAAATAAGTGTGGAGGTGGAGTAAAAGCAGTTTCTAGTTAGACCATAGTACATCAGTGATGCAGGACAGATTTCTTTGGAAATGCTGTCAATACTGCTCCCTGTAGCTTTTGCAGCATTAGAAACTGTTTCTACCTTGGAAGAAGTGAATCTGAATTAAGTGCAAAGGCCTACTGGGAACAGCGGGGGAAGAATGGTATTATGAGAGAATGGGGTAGAGGTGCTGAAGTATCCTCCAACCAGAGATGTTATCTCAGAATACAGGGGTGGAGTAGCTGTCTTTTTGCATTCTGTGTAGCCTTTCAAAAGAGGCTGGAGAGACTGAGGACTGACACACTGAGTTGCAATAGCTTAACAAGCTAATCTGCATCTGCTGAGCTGTGGTAATTTTGTGCTGCCTCTTAACCCATTCTCAATTCAAGTTAAAATGCTTTAGTATAAAATTCTTTGCTTGGGTTTTAAGCTAGTATGTTTGACCTCACACTTGCAGAGGGCCAAGGCTGGAATCACCAGGGATTCTATTTGAAATCAACCACTAGATTACACATTGTTTCATCTTTTTAAAAGGTAAACTAACTTTTAAAGTCATCTACTCTGTCATCAGAGTGGTTCCAAAAAGTGTTTACCAATATGGTGACAGATGCTTTATATCTATCTGTGTGTGTGTAAAGCAGACTTCATTAATGCTTTACCCTGCTTAAGCTTGGTGTTTCTCTGCATAGCAGGTTAGTCATCTTCAGGTGTCTTTAGGTGAAGTCTTTGAATGTGAGTCTGTAACCCCTTCTAATCTTCCCTTTTAATGGAAGAAGTCCAAAGAAATCTTGTCCAGCATTCATATAATCTATGCTACACTTCCACAGTGAAACTGTTTGTGGTTAGGCTTTGACCTACAGCTTCTCTTGTGTCTCACGTAAGCAATAGGTGTTTAAGGTACAGGTCCTCCCTCATTTTATTTTGAAACCTTAACGCTGGGAATAGTTGAAATATGTTGGCTTCAGCCAGACAGTGCGGGCTCAAACAGCATTACTGTTCTATGTTGCAAATTAACTTTATCAAAAATTACTGTTTATGACCTCAGTTAAATTCTCATTGCCTTCAATAGTAAGACCACAATCTTGTATGGAGCAGTGACCATGCATGCACACTATCAGACTCCTTTCTAAAATGAAGAGGTAGTGATGAGTGTTTTGAGTAACATGTGGGAGCTGACAGTGGAACAATGAATCTGATGATTAACGCTACTGATAATAACTAAAAATTCTTGTAAGCATATTCAAATAAGATATTGACTGTATTTAAAGAAGTAAAGCCAAATCAAATATTTCCCATCTGATAGATCTGTCTTCCTCTTCATTGTTAGAATCTCCTGAGTTAAATCAATTTGCAGTGAGGTTTACCTGGTGATGTAGTAGGATGGTTAGTTTTTAAGGCAACATGCAGGCAAGAACTTTGTATTTTTTTTTCCAATTTGAAGACCTCCAAAGATTTCAGTAGAGGTGAGCCCAAGCAATAAACGCTTTTAGAGCTATATGTGTTTTGTATGGGGGTGGTATGGCATAGAAAGGAAGTTGTGTATTTTCAGTAGTGGTCTGTTTCCAAAGTCTTGCAGGCTCAAAAAAGCTGGTATAAGTATTACAATGAAATGCCTGAGCTGGCAGTGATGGGAGAGCAGCCATGGTAAGGGACAGCTCAAGTCTTGGGTACCCTTTTGTTCAGGTAATTGCATTTTTTTTAGCTGGTATCTTAAGATCCTTTCATAAATCATACAAGTTGTACAAACTGCATACAATCACAAGAGGAAAAAATACACTTTTTTCCTTGAATAATATGTAGAGTGGCAGCGTTGTACTGCAGTCTTGTAATGAAGTTTGGTCACTACAGAACTCTGCTCAGTAGCTTGGTTGTTTCTTTGTCCAGACCACCTGGTATACTCCATAGTACTACTGTTAAGATGTAGGAGCAAGGTACTATTTTTAAATGGCTAGGATTATATTCTTTTTTTTCTAGAAGCAAGTTGTGTATCTGTTATTCTCTAAGTTGTCTTCATTTTCAGAGAAGATCAAAGCATCCTGTTCAGCCTCCTCTGTTTAACTTTGATATTTGCCATTTTGAAAACTTTCATCGTTTGGGAATGTTGATTTTGAAAATAGGCACGCTGTCATTGACAATTCCTACATTTTGTATGTAGATGGGTTGTATTTGTCTTCAGGGAAGAATCCATTCTAAGGCCTTACTTAATGAGTTTTCTTTTTTATTGAAATCCTCATGTATTCCATGAAGTGCACAGTTTCAGTGAAGAATTAAAATTTTCTGTGTTGATATTTACATGTTAGTGCATTAACATTGTGGTGCATCTTTACCACGTGCTTGACTTAGAAGTATTTGCAGCTCTTTGGCTTTGAATTCCAGAAGATCAACTAACAGCTAAGTGTATGTGCGTGTGTACACCTCCCACATGTTACAGCACACTGGATTTTTTTTCTAAAGGGAATTTGGGGGATTTGCTAGCCAGTACTTTAAATTCAAGGGAGAAGTTGCCAAAGAAGTGTGAAGGCACCATAAGACGTTGTAGGATTCATTGCTGCTTGCTTTCTTACCTTGATGCTTTTTCAGCTTGTTCTGCTAATTGCACCCCGATCTGAATCCTGCTTTTGAACCGTGAAGAATTTCCAAGGGAAATTGAAAGGTTATGTTGAGCACGTCATTTTAAGTAATGATTATCCCCTACAAAAGTAAAAATAAACTGTTGTTCAACTGTGAGGAAAAGTGTTTGAATCTAGGTGATGACTTCTTCTTTGACCTGATTCTGGAATTAATGTGAGGACTTCATAAGTCAATCAGGAAAAAATAAATACATGTTTCTTAACTTCAAGTTCTTATATAGACAAGGCCTTGGAGTTATGAAAAAGACTGTCTCTCTTTCCACTGTTCCAGTTCTTGGAGAGGTTAGCTACTCTAAGCTTAATGTTTATTTTTCACTTTGCTGTGCAACATATGTTGTGACCAACCCATTGTCGTCTTTATTGTAACGTACCTTTTTGTGCTTACTTTTTTAATTTACTTGCTCTGGTAAGCTTGATCAGTCACCATAAAGATAGCCTCTCTGTCTCCCATCTCACACCTTGCATTTACCTAAGTGTATCAATCATCCATTTTAACTTTTTCAGAGATTTAAAATATTGAATAGTAGGGATAGCGTTTGAGAAAACTTGCTTTTATCATTTTTGTTATATGTGGATTTATTTGTGTGTAACAACCATAGTGGCTTGAGATGTAGAGGGGTTGACTAGGTCACTGTTTCTTCCCTCCTGTAAGAGTGAAGGTTCTGCAGTTCAGCTTATGGTAAGGGTTGGTGCTATGATTTTTAAATCAACCTGCTGGGTTTGGTTTATTTTTCATAGTGATGTTATACTTATCAGGAAAAATGTAGTGAGTGACTTGTAATCAAATTTACGCTTCTACTTAAATGAATACCATCTATGTACATTTAGAGTTTAACTTCATAAAATATCTTCAAGGTTGGGTTCTTTCTCTCCTGCTGTAAGCAGAATGTCTTCAGATTTGTGTTTTTACCTTTGAGCTGAGCAGCCTGATGTTTTCTCTTGAGTCCTGAGTACATTGGATGTAGTAAATTGGATGTTCATCTATACCTGTTTTTTTCAAGGTGACACGCTTAGTGGATGAGGGAAAGGCTGTGGACATGGTCTACCTTGACTTCAGTAAGGCATTTGACACGGTCCCCCACAGCATTCTCCTCAGGAAAATGGCTGCTCTTGGCTTGGACTGGCATACACTTCGTTGGGTTAAGAGCTGTCTGGATGGCCGGGCCCAGAGAGTTGTGGTGAATGGAGTCAAATCCAGTTGGAGGCCGGCCAATAGTGGAGTCCCCCAGGGCTCGGTACTGGGGCCAGTCCTCTTTAACATCTTCATTGATGATCTGGATGAGGGGATCAAGTGCACCCTCAGGAAGTTTGCAGATGACACCGACACCAAGTTAGATGCGTGTGTCGATCTGCTCGAGGGTAGGAAGGCTCTGCAGGAGGATCTGGATAGGCTGGACCGATGGGCTGAGGCCAAAGGTATGAAGTTCAACAAGGCCAAGTGCCGGGTCCTGCACCTGGGGCACAACAACCCCAAACAGAGCTACAGGCTGGGAGATGTGTGGTTAGAAAGCTGCCTGGCAGAGAAGGACCTGGGAGTATTGCTTGACAGTTGGCTGAATATGAGCCAGCAGTGTGCTCAGGCGGCCAAGAAGGCCAGCAGCATCTTGGCTTGCATAAGAAACAACGTGGCCAGCAGGGCCAGGGAAGAGATTGTCCCCCTGTACTCAGCTCTGGTGAGGCCGCACCTCGAGTACTGCGTTCAGTTTGGGGCCCCTCGCTACAAGAAGGACATGGAGGTGCTTGAGCGAGTCCAGAGAAGGGCTACGAAGCTGGTGAAGGGTCTGGAGAACAAGTCTTAGGAGGAACGGCTGAGGGAGCTGGGACTGTTTAGCCTGGAGAAGAAGAGGCTCAGGGGTGACCTTATTGCACTCTACAGGTACCTGAAAGGAGGCTGTAGCGAGGTGGGGGTTGGTCTGTGTTCCCACGTGCCTGGTGACAGGACGAGGGGGAATGGGCTAAAGTTGCACCAGGGGAGGTTTAGGTTGGATATTAGGAAGAACTTCTTTACTGAAAGGGTTGTTGGTCACTGGAATTGGCTGCCCAGGGAAGTGGTGGAGTCACCATCCCTGGAGGTCTTTAAAAGACGTTTAGATATAGAGCTTAGGGATATGGTTTAGTGGAAGATTTGTTAGCGTTAGGTCAGAGGTTGGACTCGGTGATCTTGGAGGTCTCTTCCAACCTAGACTATTTTGTGATTCTCCCAAGCATCTTAAGATGTAATTATCGTAGGTGATTTAAAGGCATGGTTATTCTGTTGTTGCCAACTAGAAACTAAATCCCAGGTGACCTTTTTTTTTATTATTATTTTTTACTGTAAATTTATTGCTGTTTTGGACTACAAAATTTTGCTTTTTTTGTTGCTAATGTACTTTTAAATGTAGAATTGTGTTGCCATTGACATGTTAAATTTTGTAGTAGCCAAGCAAAAAACCTTACTTTTATACTAGCAAATAAATACATTTCAAAGACTTCACTTGTGTAAATGGCCTCTTGATTGGGCATTTCTTGGTAGCTGGTGCTTAGTTGGACCTTGTTCTACTGGATGATAATTCACTACCAGTCATCTAATGGGAGATGGTTATTACTTCTGAAGCTGGGAGTTGTGGGAGTCTAATAAATTGTGAAACTTTGTAGTAAGGTAATCTCTTTACTGTGACAGATGCTATTGCTTTGCTTACTGCTGTTAGAGATAGAGGTAATGGCTTCTGATAGAGAAATAATTTTTTCTGTATCTCCCACATTCGTTTTACACTTGCACCTGTGCAAGGTCCAAACACCCATGTAGTGCATTCCACTGGAAGGATTGCTTCGAGAGCATTGATTAAACATTTTGCTGAGGAGTACAGCAAAAGTCAGCTCCATTGACTCACCTCTAATTGCAAGGCAAGAAAAAGGTAAAATATGACTTTCATTAACTAAATAATAAAGTAAGCAATTAAGGCTCCAAACAAAAATAGATCTCATTTTAACAGCTACTGCTATTATATACAGTTTGTTACTTATCAAATAAATAAACATTATAATTCCACTAACATTTTCTCAAGTACTTGGAGAGGCAGGTGAACAGGTGTTGGGTAAAGGTCTGATGGAGTGCACTCCTTTTCAACAAAGACAAATGCTTGTGAATGAAGCTACAAATCTGTAAGATTTCAGGCCCCGTGTTCCTCTGCAGGTGCCATCTGTGACTTTTTACAATGGTGAAATGAGTAACAGTTATATACTTCAGTACTTTCACCCTGTATTATCCATTGTGTGAGAGACGTTTGAAGTTCATTTTATAAAGCCGACTATTTGAAGGCACAAGTTACCCAAAGACTGCTGCTTAGCAAATTTATATTGTTCTTGTACTGAAATTGAGTTACTTTGTGTTGCAACATATACAAGAAAGTGGTATGTTGTCTTCTACTTCCTTTTGTACATCAGCATAAAACCTAAATTAATGAATTTTTTAACTACTTTTGAAATAACGAACTCTAACGTATTGGTGAAAACATACAAAGCCTCTTTGCCCCTTCATTAATATAATTTCACCTTATCTGCAAAAGACAGAACCTAGAGATAGCAGACTTTCTGATGTCTTGCAAGACTGGATTTTTTTTTGTCTGAGTATAGTCCTTTCTTTGTGTGCACGGAAGTATTCACTGGCCCTTTTTATCAACATAGCAGTGGTGAGCTGTATGAAATAGCTTGCACTGTTGTTTCACTGGCTTGTGTGTTTTGCTGGATTGTTAGTTAGGTTTTGAAAATCCAAAGTCTGGATTTGATTCCTGACCCAACTCACTATAAATTGAGGGCAGCCATGTGAGACAGGAAGAAATGGAAGAGGTAGGAGAATGTTACAATTTTTGAGTGCAGAGCAGGCTTCTGCAAAGAGTGCTAATGAAACTATGTACATTTGTATCAAATGTGAAGACTACAGAGCACCATATGCGAGATGGAAATCACAAAATAAACCTCTGCAGGCCTTTAGAAAAGGAGAAAGGTTTCTGTATCTGCTGCCAGTTTTGCTGCAACTTAACACTAGCTTTACTTCTGAGCTTTGCTTTTTCCTATGCAATTATGGCAAGGCTGGAATCCGAGAGCTGTTAAGAGTGGGTTATAAGTACATTTATAAGTTAACTTAAGTTAACCCTTAAGCCCTCTGGGGAATCACTGTTTTGGATGACAACCTTTTTTGTATTAAAAAGGTTAGTTGGAAGTGCAGAGTGACATGTAATATTCCTGCTAAGACAAAACTAATGTGAAACTGGATTTCTTTGATTGTTTTTGGTTAATTCTAAACCAAAACAACTTAAATTTACAAACAACTTGTGGTAACTAAATGTGGTATCTTCATTCTTTTTCTGTTCCTGATGTGGATTCTGGGATGATCTTACTTCAGTGCTCTTATAAAAACAGGTCAAATCATCATGCAAAATGATGCTGTGTAAGCAACCTATGAAAGGAGAGAAGAATGTCCTTAGTTTGCAAAGATGACAGCAGTCTTTTTTAATAAAACAGGCTCTCCAGAATTGATCACAAATTCCTATGATGTGCAAATAGAAATTGCTGTCTGTCTGTATCTGGAAAGTGAAGAATAATTTCCTCAAGAATTATAATATTTGCTGTTTGAGAGAACTCAAGGAAATGTTGGATTCTGCCTTTATATTTGTGATCACAGGTTCTATGTTAAACTACTGCTTTGCCAGTGTTCAGTTGTTAATCCTGGCTGGGATGTGATGTATGTTCAGTGGCAAAGGAAGATAAATCTGTTTTTATTCTTTCACTACTTTTACGTGTATTTATGTTCTTAGGTACGCTTACACAAGTCAAATGGAATCCCATTCCATTTTTTGTCCAGTTACTGTCAACCAGATTTACCTTTAAGGAAAGAAGTTAAAGCAAGTGCTACACTTTGCTACCATTTTTACTTCTCCTAAATACTGATACACTTGTTTGACTTGTCCAGTTTTTCAGAGTTTTGCATGGTTAAGAACAGACTATCCCAAGTTGTGAGGGACCCACAAGGATCATGGAGTCCAACTCCTGGCTCCACACAGGACCACCCAAAACCAGACCCTATGTCAAGAAGCGTTTGGACAACGGTCTCAGAACTCCAGCAGGCTCAGGACCTTGACCACTGCTCTGTGAGCCTGTTCCAGTGCCTGACCACCCTCTCGGTGAAGAACCTCTTCCTAACATCCATGTGATATCTTACTGATATGCATGTTTTTACTTGTATTGGTCTTCTAAAATATCTTCCACTTGTTCTGTTAGGATCAATAGCAGATGATCTTACTTGACACACTTTATAGCAACCTGCAATTTAAACAACTCAGTGGCTGTGAAAACAGACCTAATTCCAATTTCTGTTAAATATCACAGTTGTATTGCCTTAGCTTATTTTTTTTTGTAAGTAAGCTTTCTCATATATGCTTTTCTGAGAATCAGTGCAAAACATTTAGTCACACATAGGCATGACAAGTTTTTGTGATGCTGTTTAAAGTATTAATAGTCAAGGGTGAAATCATACAGTTTGTTTCAGATGGAAAGACGGGCACACAAGGAGTTTGAACTTCTTGCATTCTAAATCTGCAGAGCAGACTTTGGCTGATCATGAGCTGCAAGACCAGGCAAAATAATTTTCAACAACAAAGTAAGTTTTCCTCTCTGACTTCACACCTTCTCTACTGGTTGTGTTGGACAGTTGCCTGGTCAAGTGAAGCTGGATGTGTCTACCTTTAGTGGTGTAGTTGGGCAGTGTTTTCTAGCAGAGGTGTCTGATCAGCAGTCTGCAGCAACCTTCACACTTCTGAAACTCCAGCAGGAAATAATCAAAAGCATGGCTCCTATCAGTAAGTGTAATACGATATAATTGCAATACATGCTGTCTTAAGGAAAAAAAAAAAATCATGGCAAGTAAAAGAATTAATAATTTCTGCTATTGCTCTGGTATTCTTCCAAACTGAGTTGCACAGAATGCGTGAGGAGATCAGGGAGTCTTTGTACTGGGTCTGGCTGGGATGTTAACTTCCCTGCAGCAGCCCATACAGTGCTGCGCTCTGCACTTGTAGCTAGAACAGCAGTGGTATCACACCAGTGTTGTGTCTGCTGCTGAGCAGTGCTGGCACAGCGTCAGGACTCTTTCTAACCCTCCTAGGGGGTGGACAAAAAAGTGAGAAAGAAACATCACCAGGGCAGCTGACCTAAACCAACCAAAGGGATATTCCATACCATATGATGTCACACTCAGCAGTGAAAGGTGGAAATAGGAAGAAGAGGGGAGGGGTGGACTCTCGTTGCGAAAACATCTGTCCTCCTCCCGAACATCAGCTACGTGCGTTGAGGCCTTGCTTCAAGGACGTGGTCAAGCATCACTCATTTGTGGGAAGTAGAGAGTGTTTTCTTTCCTCTGCACTTCCACATAGCCTTTACTTGTTTTGTTATTCCCTTTCCCCCTCCCTCTTCCCCTTTCCCTTTTTTCCCTTTAGTTGAATTGTTTAATTAATAATAATATTTCCTTAATAATATTTTTTCTCTTTAATTAAATTATCCTTATCTCAACCTGTGGGTTGTTCTTTCCTTTACTTCTTCCCCTCCTCATCTGAGGAGGGGGAGTGAGAGAGCGGTTGTGGTGTTCAGCTGCCAGCACAGTAAAACCAGTACATGCACAGGCTGTGTATGTGTTTTGGTGGCTCTGTTATATCAGCATGCCCTTTTAATCTTTGGTTAATTGTTTCAGTGAGCTTTGATGCTGGGTGTTTTCAAGTACCATCCTACTAGTTGGCAGCAAGAGAAGACTGTCCCCCACCTATATATACTCTCTTTTATGTGACAATGTCATCGTAGTTTATGTATTATGAGTTCTCTTGGAAATATTTTTTTTTAAAAAAAGAAAAATCACATGAGGTGGATTTTTTTATCCTTTTCTCAACAACTGGTTTTCTGAAAGTTTAAATTTGTGCTAAATGAATTCAAGCTTGTTGATTCTGGAGAAGTATGGGAAGCAAATGCCCTTCACATACAAGGAGAAAACTGACACGCAGAACTCCTAAGATCGTGGTAAAAATTGATTTTAAAAGCTATCTGCGTATTTTTATTTCACTCTTTGGTTTATAGACCAGCACACTGTCATAACACTTTTCAGCATTTCAGCAGAGCATAAAGAACTAGGATGCAAAATTTGTGAAGAGGGAGTAATTTACAATTGGATATAAAGAGGTTATCCATTTTTTTTTTATTTTCCTGAGCAAACTAGTAGTAACAAAGGTGATTTCTTTTTTGACTAATGTAGGAAGGGAAGTTAATGTTGCTCCTATTAACACAGGATTTAATGATTTATTTAATGCAACAACAACCACAGCTGCTTGGGAATCCCAGATAGGCTGCTCATTCGGATGTGACCACAGGCTAGTGGTAATGGGAGCAGGATTTGTGAGAAGAGTGCTGTAGGCAAGTTAGACACAAGCAGGCATGGGACTGAGTGATGCGGAGTCAAGGTTTGGTTGAGTCCTCTGTCAGTTCAGTTTATGGCATTAGGCCCCTCTGGGCCAGAGGCAGGAATAAAGTTGTGTGACTTCTGCTGTGACCTGCAACCTTTCATGGTCTAAGTGCAGTAAATACTTCAATAGGTTGTTGTTGCTTATGTCCATGTAACATGCTTTGCTTCCAGTTTGGATCTACCTTCTTGCCATAGGAAAGAGCAGTAGCCAAAATAGGTTCATATAGGTGTTGTCAATAAATATGCTATTTATTGATACAGTAAGACATGACAGAATAGCGAGCTAGCAGGAGGCAGAATTACCTTTTCCTCTACTGGTGTACCCCTAAACTTTCTTTTCAACCTTTCATTTATTCTGTTTTGACATCTGTTATGAAGACATAATCTTGCGTCTGTAGACCCTCATACCACATGCATTTAGTGAGACTTCAAGTGAAGATGCTTGATTGTGGCAGGGAAGTTTTTTTCTTGCTAGGAGCCAATCCGCAATCCCAGGTTTAGTTTTTACATAGCTCATTATATAGCTGCTGAAGGATAAGTTTTGATTAACAGTGCTGAGAAGATAATTGGGACCATATGACCCAGATGTGGTGTAAGGCCTCCCTAGCTTGCAGCACCCTGTCTTCCTCACTGCTCTACGCAAAATAAATGTACCTTTCACCACTACTTCAAGGCATTTAACAATCCAGCTGTACTTCTGTATGGTGGTGTATCGTCTTAGATTGTGACCTTCAGGCTAATAATTCATAGTTGTAGGTTCCATGCAATGTCAGTGGTCTTTCAGAATTGTCATTGATAGAAACATAAGTTAATATCATGATTCTCCAATTACTCTTAGAACTGACCAGAATGTTCTGACCCTGTTAAAACTAGAGATGTGTCCTTGCCACTAATGACTCAGGTTTGAGATTCCTATTTCCATGTATTTTTCCTCTAAGGCTAATTGCTACTCAGCTTCAACAAAGAAAAGACATTCATTTTAAAGATTTCCTTGTATTCAAGGGTGCTGCTTTCCTGTATTCAAACAAAAAAAGACTTTTGAAAAGCCAGCTTGGTTCCTTTTTTAATGTCATTTCTCCATAAGGTTTATTTCACTGTCATAAACTGCTTCTTGTTTCTCCTGAACTTCCTTTCAATGAGTTTACTTAGGTTCACATGAATTGGGACATAGTTTAGTGAACAATGACTGAAACTATAGAACACATGCTGGGAGAAAAAGAAAAAAGTTTTAAGGTCAGAAAAGATTATCTATCAATTCTATTTTTCTTTCACATGAGTGGATGTTTCATGGTTGTTTTAGAAATGTGTGTCTGAAAGAGATCACCTGAATTTGAAAGTAATTTATTTTTCTTACCAATCCACTTTCCACACTGCAGATTGCTGCGTAATAGAAGTTTCCACACTGCTGCGTAATAGCAGTTTAGTCCAGGAAGTTTTGGGAAAACTTCAGTGGGAAACAGATCCTCAGAACAGGCATTCTACAATTTCATATTCTCTGAAGAGGTGACCAACATGTCAACCTTTCTTCAGTTTGCAGGTGCTGCTCATTTGGTCATGCAGTCATATATTCAGTTGATGAATTAATTGTTGTCTCACTTCTTCCATCATCACTACAAAACCTCTTTCTCTCTGCTGGGTAGGCTGCAAGGTGTGATGCAAATAGTTGCTTGGGGTAGACAGGGATAACAGACTCCACGTGTGTCTCAGTGACATCTGAGAATACAAAAAATGGTTTGTTTAAAAACCATTGCAAGCAAAGAAAATTAGGTCTTTGTTTCCTCTATCATCTTTTCTGTGCTTTTGAATTCTTAGCCTCTTTTCTTCTTTGAGCTTATTTATTGAGAGGTAGAAAGGGAATATTTTACCATATTTTTACCTTACGTACCTGCCCAACAGTGCATGTATGTATTTATGAACAGAATTTCACTCTGCAGCAGGTTGAGGCTGGCATACTCCTCATCCTCAAACCTGAACAGAGTCTTAAGTCAGAACTTGCTTCAGTATGGTGGAGCAAAGAGCCTCCTTAGTTTTTTTTAAACTCTCTTCTCCTCTCCTACAAGAGCTAGAAATCTTACTCTTTTTATGCTTCCTTCCTACCACTGAGTTCCTTGCATGTGCAGTGTCTATTTCCTCCTGATCTGAGAATAGCATGATTGCCCACGTGATTTTACCAACTTAGAGACACCCAACAGCCTGTTGAAATTGGTCATCATGGTTCACATTGCTAAGAAATCTGGCCTCTTGTGAAGTCCTAAACTGTGGCATCTCTTATCAGAAGATATTCCTGTTAACTGCTTGTTGGTCTACTGGTATCTGCATGCATGCATGCATCTGCTTAGTACCTTATAGGAATAAAAATAATGCCTCTCATCATACCTGTTTATGTTAACTTTAAATAAATTGCTTCCTGACCCAGTATGCTAGGGAGCCCTGGCAGCAATTTGTATTGGATCCCTACTATTTGAATCAATGAGGCTGGACCCTTTTCTTGTTGGTGTGACTGACATCTCTCACTTTCTGTGTTTTTCTGCATTTTTAACAAATTAGGATCTCCTACAAGTAAGAACTGGAGTTAAGGCTCCAATCTACAAGGTTGCAGTGTGAAAACAAAGAAAACTCTACTATTTTTCTTGGAACTTCAATAGACCCTCTTTTTCTTCTAACCAAAATACATAAAATGTCTCCACTAAAATGTCTGGATTGATAAAGGGAAGAAAGTCTTCCTCCGACAGTAGCTTGATTAATGGATTTATTGTTTGTACAGATTTTGTCAGGAAGCCATATGGCTTTAGGAAAACAAAGCCATATGGCTTTAGGAAAACAAAGAGGAAGTGGCTGATGTTGAGAATCTGATTTAATAGGGGTCTTTAAGGACAGAATGTGGCTGTTATTCTTACTCCTTCCCACTCAGTTTGTAAAGTGGTCTAAGAAGAGCTTTAGTGCTTCAGTGGAGCTAAAGATAATACATCTCTGAGTGGGAAGTACTGGACCCTGCTGCTGGATCTGTATCACAGCGACTCGACTCTCAGGGTAAAAATTCACTGTCCTTTTCCTTTTATGTTAAGTATGCTGGAGTACTTTGCAAGGAACAAAATTTGTTCTTCTAGTATCTTGACAGTTGATCAGTTTGAGATTGGTGAAGGTAACTATCATCTTGAAGCTGAGGTCTCTTTTTGGGATGCGGTGCTGTTTCTTTCCTTCCCCCTCCTTTCTCTCCTTTCTACTCTTCCACCAGCAAAATTCAAGCATGTGTCACTGGATTTGCCGAGTCGTAGTCTGTGTCCTACAGCTGGGTTTATTTTCCTAATTCAACGTGAGTGTGGAGTTTGATAAGTAACTGAGGCTGAAACGCTGATGATTTAAGCTGATGTTATGGGTGAGATGAATGTCCAGTATTACCTGTGACTGTTTGACTCTTGACTACTTGGTGAATAAACCTGAACAGAGATTCCAAAGCAATATTCCATAATGTAACTACTAGCAACTATGTTAAGGATGCTTAACATGCCCTTCCTTGTGTGAAAGTACAGCCTCTCTGCTGAGTAAAAAGTAAAAAAAAAACAACTATGTGAACCATTAATAACTGTTAGTGAATCTACAGTCTAGAAAGCCAAAACATCACTTGACAAAAACATTTTGTAACAATTCAGAATTCAATGAGTATTGCTTTATGACTGAAAGATAAGTGTTCAGGCTATGGTGGTGAAAATAACTGTATATGTACTGTATACGTGTTCAGGATCTCTGGAGATCCTGGAGATCTCTGGAGATCCTGAACATCCTATTCTGAAATTTTTGGCCATAATGTTAAAAGTAGCTACTCTCATAAGGCTTCAGTGCATAACTATTGCCATCTAGCATTTTACAATATGCCAGTCCTTCCTTTCTAGATCTTTGAGATTTTTCTTGTCCTAAGTGTCCAGAAAACATGCTTACGCTGGAGTTTCTGCTTATTGAATCTTAACATATAGCCCTGACAGGTATTAGGGAGAAAACAGTTTGCCTTGTCAAAATTCAGTGATGCTAGCAGAAGAGGAGAGACTAAAAGACTAGAGGAAAGTTTTACTGCTTTAGAGCTGTTCTTTTACATTGCTGTCAAAGTGAAGCTCCCATTTGGTGTTCAGCGTAACAGATATGTTTAATTGAAGTATTATTCAGAAAGCCTTTGACAAAGGTTTAAAAATAAACACATCTCACATGTTCTCCTTGCTATAACATAGTATTAGGCAATGTTTGTAGGTCTGCCACAATTATGCTATTAAGCATCATTGTAGTAAGCATCCCTTCCAAGCTGATTAATATTAGTCAGCTGTTTGGGATTTGTTACCCTTTGCCTAGCTTGTTTGACTCTTTATGTATTCATTGGCTGTGATTTACTACTACAAGGGAGTCAGGGTATGCAGATCTAGAGCACTTGGAGGTTTTAGCATCTGGAAGACCTCCAATTAGAAGATTATTTCACAATCTCCTATATTTACAACTTAGCAATGGCATATGCTCGTGACTACCTAGTGCAGTGCTTAGTATTTCATAATGTTTTAGAAAGCTGATGAAATGCTGTTTACCACATTTGGTTATTTATAGCAGGAAGATGTCACCAGGTATAAGATATAGCAAATTAAGTGCAGTATTCTGCATTTCTTTTAAACTATTTGAAAAAAGAAATTCTGCTTGCATGTAGGTGGCTATTATGTTCCTATATATGTTTCATACCTATTTCTTGTATGTCTACAGGTGCTAGGTGAGTGCTGGTTTTCCAAAGCATTAAAGAGAAGAGGAGGAAAAAGGGGGGAGAAATATGATTTCACTTTCAAGATAGTTTTTCTAATTTATGACAATGTTTCTTTTTTCTTTTCCCCCCAGCAACTGGCCTTGTCAGTAGAATTGGCACTTATGCCTGGAGTAGCAGACTGCACTAAGCCCGCTGCATAATCAGACATTCCCATCTATCCTCATCTGCAGGTAAAAAGTTGTGACAAATTTCAGACATGAGTTTTACTCCTCCCTCTTGAAAGTACGTGTAAATAAAGCATACCAAGAACCCTAGAGTTTAAAGAATTTCCTTAGTGCATGTGTATACAGACATAACTTCCCACTTTCTTCCTAAGGTTAGAAATCTGAGCAAGTTCTCAGATCCTGTTCTGTGAAATGTTGGCTTTCTCAAAAAGGTTGTGTTCTGGAGCACACCTTTCATGGTCCTGTCAATTTTACCTCTCATATGATGATGTGATCCCAATGCATACATTCCTTCTAGCTGTGTAAGAAGGAGATCCAAGGCTAACCTGCTGCTGGAGAGTGTGACCTGAATGAGAGGATACTTCTCTGTTGCTAGCTTCTCTCATTGTCAGATAGCTCTCTCTGCCAGCAACAGCTGGCTGGTGACTTGTAGATCAGGCTGTGGCTGTGCGGGGTTTTGGAATTGCAGGTTGCAGCTGCCTCTTTTTGCTATGGATGTGCTCTGAGCAGAGGGCCCCAATCCCTCTTAGATGAAGTTCTCCACTCGGTGGAGTCTTTACTTCATCTGGTGAGGGGACATTTTTATTGTTATTCAAATAAAAGTTCTACAGGAGAAGTAAAGTACTATGACTCTGTAAAACAACCCCTTTGCCCAATCCTTCATTCCAGCTGTTTCACATTCTTAATGTGAGTGTATGCTTTTAAAACATAATGCTGGATACAATGCAGACATTCTCAACTTTGCAACTCTGAGATTCCCAAAAATCTAGAAGAGGTGTCAAGAAAAGAAAGAAATAGCAGATAATGATTTTCTTGACAATGCGATCGATTTTTGATGTAGTAGAAATATCAGAACTTTGATTTAAATGCTATACAAATATATACTGTCAGAATGCATTGGTATTATTTTTCATATTGCTTTTAGTTTCTAGTCTTCAGTTCTATGGCGTAAATTAAGTTGCTGAAGCAAGCAGGGAAAATGCATTCTTGTAATGTGTTCTGCAGTCTGTGAATGTAACAGAGTTATATAAAACTGCATTTGTTGTGAGTATTATTGAGTAAATTCCTTTCAGTGGAGCAAGTCTGTGGCTAGATGCCAAGTGACTAGTGTCACTCATTTATTTGTCACCTTGAAATGAGCTGTGCAAGCTATGCTCTTTTAAATGATTTTATTGACCAGAACAGGAGGTATGTGCCTGCAAAATATTCATCAAGATGGTGCTTGCCCATCTTCATAAGGGGAGGCTTACTTATGTACCTTCACTTCTTTTGAATAAATCATTTTTTTCCTTATAAGGATCACTAGTATAGTTTGTTATTTTTGTGACTTCAGACAAAGGGACAGTTGCTAGTATGTGGTTTATTAAAACACTTCTCTGCTGAAATCATGGAGTCAATAAAAAAACAAAACACTTTTTTCAGTGTCAAAAAAAATCAAATGTAACATTAAGAGTTACATTAATATGTAACATTAAAAAATCAAAAAGTAACAAAAAAGTAACATTATATCCTTATAGAATTCTGTATTTCACACAATTTGGATAGTCTGCAGTCTGGTTCCCCCATCTCAGAACATAAAAGAATTGGATAATGTTTAGAGGAGAATGGTAAAGATGATAAAAGATGTGAGCAATTTTAGTAAGCTAGTACTTTTCAGTCCAAAAGAAAGACAGCTTAATGCAGGCGAATAGGAAGGAAGCCTACAAGTTGTGAATGAGACTAAGGCAAATGGGACTTACTTTATTCACTCTTGCAGCACAAGAACCAGTGGGCATCCTATAAAGCAGCTAATAAGAACCTAGCTAAGAACAAACACAAAACAGGTAGCTCTGTGTAATTCCTTGCCACAAAGCCCAGGAGGCTGAATAACAGAAGATGAATCCAGTTGAGACTAATAAATAGAAGTCACACTTGAAAGTCCTGGAGCTGGGACCAGCTGGAAGCCAATGGGGCATCCAGGAGAACTATAAAGCGTTCTTGCAGCCTTTTATTCTTCTCTAGGCATTTACCATGACTTCTTGTTCCCCTTATTTTTACTGGTTAGGAATTTTTAATTTCCAATACAGTAGTTGTATTCTAGCTTGCTGGGTCAAGGTCTGTCATTGCCACAATAGCATCAGTCAGTGCTGCAGAGTCCTTGCTCGATGCTCCTCCAAAGGGACGCTACCATTCTCACTCTTTCTTCATATACATCATGTAAGAAGGCTCTTTCTTGTGCTTAATAAGCAATAAAAACATTAGTGTTTGAATGAGAATTCAAACTTCACTTGTATCCTCCAGCTGTGAGTAACTGCTGAGTGTTTTGTGGCTTGCATTGTGCAGAAGCACATGAAGCAGATGTCTGACCCTCCTGAGCTAAGATACGTCGGTTGGCTGGACTCAAAAATCCCGGGTGTGGTCCCCTACAGATCCATCTTTCTGCCATGTAATCAGGGTGGAATTTTGTTTTCATCAGAGTGCCCTGAGTCATGAATCAGAAAATACCTCTTTCATTGATCTCTTTGCTAATTTTTCCTCCTCTGCTCCCATCTGTGCTACTAATATCTACTGAAAGAAATGAAGAGGTGGAACAAGTTCCCAGGTGCTGTCTAAAAGGAGCTCTGGTTCAGAGAGAGCTGCTTATCTAACGTTCCAGGAAGTTCTTGTTAAGGTGAGGAATAATCTCAAAGTAAATGTCACATCTCATTTTCATCGCTTACTCTTGTGTGTTTCAGCTTATTGTGCATACACCTCTTTGGATGGAGGTCTTTGGATGGAGTAAGTACAGGGAAAAAAAAATGAGATTGCTTTGACAATGTTATCACTGGGATCCTTGAATTTTGCTGCATTCTTTGGATTACAAGAAATGCTTTTCATCTCTTCTGTCTCTATTCCCTTCCACTCCAGAGTTGAGTGCCACACAATGTACCTCTTGTTCCCTTGCTATCTGTTTTTTGGTGATACAGCATAGCTGAAGTTGAAGATACTGTGGTGTGTGCATCTATTTCCTTCATTTTCTTTACTTTTTCACATTTATATTAGGTGTAACTTCTTGCTTTCTTGTTAAAGGGTGATTTTTTTTCTTTCCCTTTCTTGTCCTATGTAAACTTGTTGTAATGTAAAACTCAGATCTTGTGTCCAGATTTACAGAATCACAGAATCATCTAGGTTGGAAGAGACCTCCAGGATCACCGAGTCCAACCTCTGACCTAACGCTAACAAATCTTCCACTAAACCATATCCCTAAGCTCTACATCTAAAAGTCTTCTCAAGACCTCCAGGGATGGTGACTGAACTACTTCCCTGGGCAGCCTATTCCAATGCCTAACAACCCTTTTGGTAAAGAAGTTAGTCCTAATATCCAACCTAAACTTCCCCTGGTGCAACTTGAGCCCATTCCCGCTCATCCTGTCACCAGATGTGTGGGAGAATAGACCAAAACATTTGTAACATCTGTACTTCAAGCTTCTTGAATGCATTTCAAGTTGAATGTTATGACTCTTTCTGAGGAAATGCACTGATCTTACATTTAAATATATATTTTCTCAATACTTTCAGAATTGGGACTCATTGCTTTCTTGCCAGCCTTGAGCAGACTGGAAATAGAATGTAAGTGGAGAGAGTATGTCCGGAAACAAGAGCAGAAGTATTGATAATAAATGATGGGGAGGGTGGTGTGTGGAAATGCCACATACGTGTAGAGCCTACCTTTTACACTTGAGAAATGTTTGATTCCTTCTTTACTATTTGGGACATGGGATGCTGAATGCAAGTCCTTGGTGGTGCAGGCAAACCATTTAATCTTTCCATTCATGAATTAAGTGAGCTTTGGCTGTGTTTGTGTCCTCTCACTGCTGTGCTTGCTGGCTAGGCTTTTTCTGTAGAACAGTGAAAAGAAATGGGATCATGCATTTCTTGTGGATTCTGACTTTAAATTTTATTAAGTTATCCTGGCTAACCTTTTTGAGATCATCATTCGATTTTCATTGATATATCGGTCACTAGGGTCTTCTGCAATGCTGTTTCCTTTGTAGTAGGAGGGGCCTCGTGATCAGCTTTTTATAAGTGGTCGCTAAGCATTTGAGAGGAAAAATATGTGAATATTACTCTTTACAACTTTGAGCTAACAACAGTTTTTCCATTTGATGTTTGCACAGCAATTACTGAAAATATAGTTTTCCCAGCTGGCAAATGCAAACATACTATTAATTTTTGCACTAATTGCAATGCACATTAGTCATTTCTCTGGCAAGAAAGAAATGTTACTTTTGGAGGTATGTCAGTCTGGTATAATCTTTCTTCTTTTCCATTAAAGATCAGCAATTCTGCAGATTGCTTCCTACAAAAGATAGCTTCAGAAAGTTTAAGTATTCTAGGCTTTAAGGAAACCGAGTTTACCTTTGAATTTAGGTGTGTAAAGGGTTTAGTAAATTGATACCATGAAGAAGAAAAAATAGCAGTCAAATGGAGTCCATCGCATTAGTCAATTCTGCACAAATCTTGCTATTATCTTCAAGTTAAACAGATAATTCATCACTTGATAGGGAGAGAAACATGGATGCCTTTTTCACTCCACTTGTAAGTCTAGCTTTGTGCTTTTAATTTTAAATTCTATTTATATAACCTTTCAAAAGTCTGAAAATATTTCTAATTGATGTCTTAAAACTTCAAAAAGCTGTAGAACCCCATCTCTTGTCACAGAGCTGATCAAATCTGACACCTGTCATTTGTAACAGGATTATTATTATACTTTGGACAAAGTATCTCTTTGAATTCTGTAACGAACACACACAGACAAAAAAGCCCGTGTGCTTTCAAACAAAAAGGTAAGATTCCAGATTTCTTCTAAAAGCAAATATTCCATGGTTGTGCAGGGCTTGGTGCTGGGGAGGAATTATTGTCAGAGTGGTCTTTTCCAGTTCAACAGCAAAGTTCTTTCTGAAATGAGGAAAAAAGAATTAATGTGTTCTTTTTTTTTCTTCTACTGCATTTGTGAACAAAACCTAACTTTTCAACTTTTTGTTTGATCCCCAGGCTTTCCCATCAATTTGAATTATTAGTAAGGAGGGTGAAGTGAAGGGTTAGACTGCCAGAAGTCATTGCATTATACTCTAATAAATCAGCACACCTCTAAAAAATAAGGTTCAAGCCTCTCCCTTACCAGAAGGCATTTGAATTGACATTTCTGCCACAGCCAGCCTACAGGATTTTCTAACCTGAATCTCCTCAGTTTGGTACATTGAGACAGCTTGCTTCTTTATTTGACTGTTTCTTTGAGATTCCTGAGGTTCAAGTCCCCACAGCAGTCAGACCCTTAGTTGTGCGCATGAGGTAAGAGGGTGTCTGGAACTGTTTTCCTCTATCTTGTAGCCTGACGATTAGCACCATTTCTTGGGGCATGGGAGATCCTCATCCGTATTTTCCTAGATAAAGATGTCTTAAACCAGGATGTTGGCAAAGGAGTGATATATGTACTTGTGCACTTTCAGTAGTTCATTAAGGAAATCTATGTAGTTTTAGCATAATTACTTGATCTGAAGTCAGAACATAGTTTGGGAGGATTATAATTTTGATTTAGTTCTTCTCCAATTTGGAGAAAGGTTATATTTTTTAAGATGTTTCTTGTCAGATACTTGCTCTCAAGAGGCACTATGTGTTTGATTAATTTTCCCATGAACCCATTAGTATGTACAAAGCTAAGCATGTGTCAAGCCTCCTTAGGCTTGGGGCCTTGTCTTTGTGTTCATGAGTGGAAAATAAGATCTTGTAAACCACATTTGTCTTCATAGATTATTCGGTAAACATTGGGAAGTAATATATAAGGGAATGAGGAAATCCAAAGAATGGCTTGAACAGATTCATGTTTCCAGTGCTCTTTCCACACACAGAAATACAAATTGGTTCTGCATGGGCACAGGAAAGAAACAGCCCCTGATGCATGGAGAATCCCCAGTGCTGGTGCCCAGTTTGCTGGTTGTGCTCCATTATTTATTTGTGTGAAGGTTGCTGCTCTGCACATCAGTACCAGTAACTGTAGAAACACCTGATAAGACAGGGGCTTTTCCAGTGGAAATTGTACTAGCAAACTAACTCTGTGCCAAGCTGACAGTGACTTATGACTCTAATGGTAGACAAAGAGCTAAATCCAAGCAAATATTCTAAGAGAAAGTAAGTGAATTTTAAGATACATTTAACTCCAGCATTTTCTAATTGTCTACCAAGGGAGGTGTAAAGAGAGAATACAAACATCCTTCTTTTTTCCTGTTACTGTTCAAAAATGACGTGGTTTAAAAGACTGTGTATAATAGCATTTTAGCATAGGACTACCCTTCACCCCCATTTTTAGTGTTCCTGTTGAAAAGCCCTGGGGCATGGGAGAGTTGTATTTATATATGAATGTGTTCTATTGTGATATCCAAGAACCTTACTTTCCGAGTGCAAACTCCAAAACTGTTATACTAATTCAGTAATTATGCCAGTAGTTTGCTGTTATTAGTTAAAAAGACAGCTATCTTATTCTGGAGCATGCTAGGATGATCCATGCTTAATTTTATTCATACTGCTTTTGATATAAGTGATGAAAAGAGTCAGTAAAAAATAGTTACTATGTGTATGGCCGGCCATATGCCAGGAAAAAAAATAGAGGTTATTCAGGAAGTGATATTTCTAGAAACCCATTTATCCAAACAGGAAGACAAATAATTCATGACTGCAGTTGAACAGGGTTTTTAGTAAATGGGAAGAATAGTAACTGGTGGCATTCATTTGTGGGTTAGTCAGAATTTTTTTCTCTGAAAACAATGTTCTTCTCATGTTCATAACTTTACAAACTTAAGACTTCAGAAATGCATTTGATTTCAACAGACTCAGACAGGATCAGATAGCTGTAATAGTACTTGAAGAGAAAATTCTGGTAGTGCACTTCCTGTAACACAAACCAATAAATTGCTTTGATTATTAGCTCTGGTCAAATAATTATACAAACATGGAAAGACTTGCATCTGAAGTAGATACAGTCAGGAAGCTGAAATTTGGTGTTCTGTTGAGGGTTCTGTAAATGTAAAGATGACTCTTATTTCCAATCTTTGAGTATTTCAGAGTCTAAAATAGATTGAAGAAGCTTGCTAGACTTTAAGTATAGAAACAAAGGCTTTATTTAAACAACCTAGTGTAGCAATTGATATGTCCTTGGCATTTCAGTGTAACCAGTGATGAAAATTTTTTATTTATGGTTTTTGTATTCTTTCAGATCAGAGCTCTTGTAAAAATAATAGCAATTGTCTGGTTTGGGGATTGGGGAATGATGCAGGCAGTGGCTTGTTTTCCAGCTAGCTGTAAAAATTGTGCAGCATGTGTGGCCTGTGCTACATCTCCCCTCCACAACTGCACTCTTCATTACTTTCTTTGAAATGAAAGTCATGGCATACAAGTGAATACGAGAACCATTAGACATATTAGTCTATGGCTTTTAGTTTAAGCTTGTGGTGTGGGCTTGGTTCCCTACTCATTCCCTCTTTAAACCTGTATAGTTTTTGTGACATTAGTATGTGAGCCCTATTAAGTGTAACACGTTGCTCATCCTTCTGTTGCTGAAACTAATGTAGCAGTCAATGCCTAAATCATGTATAGATTACTTTCCACTATGTCATATGTTAGTGATGTATCTATCATCACTATGATTTGTTGGGCAATATGCTTGTGCAAATTCTTGTTCAGCTCCTGATTTCATGTGTATGCAAACATTGCAAGCTGCAGATACAAATAAATATATGTGGTAGTACAGATTCTAGGATGTGACCAAAAATGGGTGTGCAAATTTGTTAGGTATCTTTACATGCTTTATGTGCATGTTAACAGGGTCATTTCAGCCACAGGAGAGAGATCTTTGCCAAAAAGTGTTATCACAGATTTTCAGAAGGACTTGTGTAACTTGTTCATTGAATCCCACCACAAAAAAAAAAAAAAAAAAAAAAAGAACAAAACAAAAAACATGTGGGATTCCTTATCATTTAGTCATAAATTTTTGCCTATTGTCTAGAACATGCAGTACCCTGTTCCCTACATGCATTTTTCTCATCTCTTCCATAGAGTCATAGAAAATGTTATCTGGAAGGATCCTTTGGAGGTCAGGTAGTCCAACATCCTGCTTAAACTGGACCATCACCAACACCAGATGAAGTCACTTGTGGATTTGGTCTAGCCAAGTCTTGAAAACCTACAAGGCTGGAAGTTTTCACAACCAGCCTAGATAGCCTGATGGCTCCAGAGCTGCCCTACAGTCCTTAAAAGAAGTTTTTCCTAATGTCCATTTCAAATTGCCATGCTGTCCTTTCTATGCAAAGCTCTTTGAGTACTGGTTGGAGTGCTCAGTTCTCTCACTCCCAGGTTCTGGGATAGTTAATAATTTCTAGCTTCCAAATAAAACCTTTTATTTTTTAAACAAAAATATTTCTTTCATCAAAGATTAATGGTAGTACTTGACATATTTTCGTCTTTGCAGCTGAAGTACATTATAGTTTCATCCCTGAAACATAGCTCTGAAAAATATGAAACTTAAATGTGAGTGCAGTTAACCCTTTGGAAAAAAAAAAAAAAAAAAAGTAACAAGTAGCAGTAGTTTCCACCTTATGGCTTGTGGTCTGCAGTAGGGGAAAACACAGATTTATGTCCATAATATATGAAAATTTTCATATTCAGTTCCATAGTGGCTATTACATATCTTATCCTACATGCAGTTGGTGCAAAATTTATGGTTGAACTGGAAAGAGAACTTTATCTAGAAAATACAGGTAGTTATGTAGTTTTAGTATGGAATCTCAAAATATGTATCAAAAATAGATACAGAATTAGTGAAGTCACCACCTTCTTTCCTTCCTCAGTGCCAGTAACATGTTACGAAAGTGCTTTGTAGGTAAAGACAAAGAGCTTTTAAAACTGCATGGAAAGGGACCTGCATTTCATAGTCTATCACAAGTGGTTTACTGTAAACATAAGTCAGTGATTCTAAATTGAATTCACACCATTCTGACATCTGAAGACAAATGTAATGAAATTCAGTTTCATAAAAAGAACTGAAGAGTAACAGGAGGGAGGGGAGATGACAGCCCACAAACAAAAACCCCAATGTGTAGTGAGTCAAATATACTTGGATTTTGTGATTCTGGTTAAGTCTTGGTAATTCTTTCCCTTATTTCCATTCCTTTTCCTTTCTAGCAAGTTTTTTCCCTCTCTTAGCTCACATCTGAGATATGCATAGCTCTTACGTAAAATCTGCTCATGAGCTGCAGTACATCCCTTTGTAGGGAGTTAAAGGGATACAAAGGCATGTGCATACATTATCATAACCTATTCACAGGTATGTCATAAACACTTTAGCTGCCAAGTTTGCACAAAAATTTAGGAATATTGAGGTGATGTGTTTATTAGCCAGTTGGATGGGATATCCACTAACATGAAAGTTTGTGGGAATGCACGAGATTTTTTTTTTTTTTAATAAAATAAAGTATCAACAGTTCTTAAAGATTTAGTAAAACAGCCACCTGCCTTTCTGTATGAAACGACATAGGTACTCTGTAGGTTGAGCTGTGCATATGTCTTGATATGCTTGGGCCAGTGGTTCTGATGCTGAATTCTCTGGTTCCAAGCTAGGATTTAACTGCTGCAGTGCTCCCTTAGCAGTTCTGTTTGGCTTTCATGACATTCATTTCACTATTTAGCAAAACTTTCTTGTTTCCCAGTACTTCCTTGCACCCTCTGCAGTAGCTGACATCTGACTTTTGACCTACTTCGACCGATTCGTCTACTAGTCAGGGGAGGGTTGTGCTTGTTCAACAGCTTAAACGATAAACTCCTTTAGCAGTGATTTATGCTAAACTGAATTTGAATTGAGTTAGTTTCCTGTGCTTATTTAAGCTTTACTTTTTTTATTATTTTTTTTTTTTTTTTAATGCTTCACCTTGTGTTTAGCTTTCTCTTGCTGAAATAAGCAAATACCTGAGCATAATCAGTCCTTACAGCCTGTTAGCTGATTTTTGTGTTCTCTCAGGAGCTGTGCAGGGCATCTGGAGTGTGGGGTTTGGTCTTTTGAGTTCCAACATTAGCTAAATATTGAGACTGTAGCCTGACTTCTACAGTCTCTGCTCAGGTATTGCCCTAGCCCAATTTAAGGATCCCAGAGCCTGACATTTTCTGGAATTTCACTGCTGCAGTTGTAGCCTCTTTCCACGTGTTTTTACAGTGAGCTGGCACTAAAGCCACAGCATATAAGTGGGCTAAGGAAGTTTTGTTCAGATCTCTTAAGTTCTGTGTTAACAGAAAGCTCTGCATGTTGTACTATTTCAAAAGTTTTAGGGTGAATCCATTTTTCTTTCAGGGAGTGTGGAAATAACATTGTTGTGTGGTAGGCTCCACCCTTTGAGACAGAGTGCTTTCTACCACTGTGTGGGCCAAGGCAACATCCTTGGCACTTCTCTGAGACAACTTCAAAGTTAAAACTAACCATAGATTAGATAACTAGGGTTGGGTTTCAAGGTGAAGTACCATTTCATAAAGGGCAACTTGGCCTCTGCAAGCAATTCTAAAAATAATAAAAAAAAAAAATTAAAAAATCTGGTGTCTGAACACTGTCTACCAATTATATTGTCCTGCACTGTTGTGCCAGGAGATACTTGTCCTCTTATCTTTCAACATCACAAGTATCAGCAGAAGCAAGAAATCTTAAGTGTTATCTGTTAGTATAACAGGACTGATGGTTTAGCTGTTCTGACTGCTCCTTGGATATGGAAGTCAGATTTTAGTAACCATTTTTGGTGATTATTTGTACATTCAGTCTTACTTGATCCATGACTTAAAAAGTTGATTCAGGTAAGAAAGATTGACTGTTTAACTCCCTGGTAAATATGTACATGTTTATATTTACCATATATTTATTATATTTAACATATTTATATTTACCCTATATGTTGATAGTCAAGTAAAAATTAGAGCAATTTATGGTGAAGGAAACTTCTGGGAATTGCCTAGATGATCCAGCACTTCTCAAGTGTGTCCTAAAATGTAGGTGATGTGCTGTTTTGCTTTGGAGTGTGGTTTCTTCAAAACTTGCTGTCCCTGAGGTATATTGAAAAACTGAAGATATAAAAGATTGTCAATGAATTAGCTTTTCAGTTTTAATGCAGAGATGTGTCTGTCTTCAGGCTTCCTTTCCTCCCTTAGGTTAGTGCTTTCAGAATGTTAAATGGCTGGATTTTTTTATATAAAGTTAAATATAACCTTTTTTTTTTTTTTTTTTTCTATTACTGAGTAGCTCATGTAGGCATATACATCTGGTCCTGTTTTAGTCACTGTTGGTCTTCTAATGTGTTTTAAAGATAGGACTTTTTTGTTTCACACTTAGTTCACATAGTGATACTGTACTGGAGGCCCTGACATATGCTTTCCTCCCTGTGCTTTGGCAAGTGTATGCTGTTAGCTTCTGTAACTTGTAATCTTTGCTGCCAGGACTGTGCATGCATTTATATTAAAGGATTTTGTTTCCAAACTGTGTAAACGGTATTAAGAACTGAAAATTGTTCCATACCATGACAATGCCTTTAATTACGAGGCTTATGGAATTGAAATCCTTCTTTCTTCTTCTGCAGTCTCAGGTACATTACTTATTTGGCTTCATAACAACTCGACAAGAGGAGTAAGACATGCTTTCATCTAATATAGATACTTAGCTAAAGTGAAAGATGGGTTTTGAGGCACTTCAAACAAAGGAAAGTCTAGAACTAGAACCCTATCTAAGCAATTCTTCCTCATCCTTGGGTCCAATATTTAAATCTAGGGTCCTTGAGAAAGGCTTTGAACTGTGAGTCTGTTTTGTGTAGAGCAGCTTCCCACCTCACCAAACCCAAATGTGGGGACTAAATGCAAGAGAGACATGTCAGCAAGCACATCTATCTCTGGGGTGTTTGGCGCTCTGACACGGTGATTATCCCTCAATATTTACCTCCCTCCTTTTGCTATGCTGTGTAGAGCTCCATCCTTCAGGTGTTACAAAGTCTGTTCTTGGAGCCCAGAAATTGTGTAGCAGTGTCTAGTGTGTCTATAAAGTCTTGCTCTTGGCCTGTCTTTACCAGAGAATATAGATAGCCCTGTAGAGTTGCTTCCAATTCTGTCATTCCTTTCTGTCTTCAGTACTGCTTTGTGAAGCTTTCACATCTGTTCTGGAAGCTGAAGTACTATCAAGCTTGAAAATGTGCTGCTTAGATATATGTTCTGACAATGTTATTCTAAATAATATATTTAAAAGTGATCATGCAGCAGTGTATTTGCATTTTGATTCAAAGTTGAGAGTTCATACCCCCATATTCTTTTGTATTTATAACTTAATGTTTGAAGGGTGATGGTGTGTGGAAGAAAGCATGAGGACTCGAGCAAGGCTGGTATCTGATCTCTTTTCCTGCAGGTTTTCGTAGTGTATTTATACTTCAAAGTATGTTTTGACGGAGTGCAGCAGTTATTGTGCAGCTGAAAGTGGATTACAGTATTGTTTGTTTAGGATTCAGAAGCCTCGTATTCGATTGCTTCTTGTCAGCAAAGCGCAGGATATACCACATGGTGTCTGCACGTGGAAACAATATGACCCCAGGCCTAGCTGTGAAATTCAGATAGTGATACTGTTTTCTAGCTTTTTTATTTCTATGGCAACAGGCATGAGATTGTATGAGTATAGCTTGATGCAATAGTTGATTTGCATTAATGTTGTGGAAGCACAGATTTCAGTAATAGCTTGGAAGTATTGTACTGCCTGGATATACCTAGTTATTACAGCAATACTAGAACAAGCAATCTTACTGAATTTGAAAGCTCTGAAATTTTGTTAGTCATGTCTAAATGTTTCAACTTTTACTGTATCTAGGATCCCAGTGAACTTTTATAAGCATGAGGACTGTGAATAATTGAACAAGGAGAGCTTCAGCTTCAAAGTTGTTTTTAATTAAAGGCTTTCCTTTCTGTGGACTACTCCCACGTGGAGGGTTGGAAACTCTTAAGTTTCCATGAATTTTTCTTTAGTCCCTGGGGAGGACATATGGCGCAACAGATTTGACCACCTACAAAAGATGTAGATGTTGCAGTGAGAGCAACTGCTTCCTCTCTAGGCAGAGATAGTCTGGGAATGAAAATAAGCGTTGAAAGTTTTGATTGTACTTTCCTTTTTGCAATCGTGTGTAGCATGGCCTCATCTTACAGAAAATCCAGACTGCTACTGTTATTGACTATACCGGTTGCATACACACAGATTTTTGAATGTTTGAGAATTGTTAGGCAATGATAGCAATGGCTCCAAGACAAAGTTTAAGGTGGTCAGTTTGCCAAAGAAGGAATTGAACTTGAATTCAGGTTATAGTGAAAACACTGAAGATAATCTTACTGTGACCTGTTATCTGGGGAATCTGTTATTCTCTTACCAATATCAGTATGCAGACCGTGGACAGCATACCTGGGAGTGTCTTCTAGGGGTTCAGGGACAGGCTGGGATCTGCCTTGCAGGCCTGCCTCTTCCAGTGCCTTCCCTTCAGAGACATGCAGCTGCATATCTGCAGAACACAGCTGTTTCTGAAGGGTAGTACCTCTTCAATGGACTTAAACTGGGATACCTTTATGTGCACAACATACTACTTACATGAGAGCATTCTGCTCTAAATTGATATAAATTTGAGCAATCAAGTTCTCCTGGTTTTGAGTGGATACTGATATGCTGAGAAGCGCGGTTGTGAAATGCAGTTGCCTCTGCAAATTCTGTTACGATACTCAATTTGTCATATTTTGTTTCTACCAGGTAACTATTACAACTTTTGTAACCTTTCTATTATGTTCCACATATAGCATACAGTAGGCTTTAGTGTAAAGTTAATCATAATAACCACATGTTGCCTGTGCCTCTATCAGGCTGCAGGATGTGTTTTCAAATGTATTATTTCAAATATATTATATATGTATTTCAAATATATTATATATGAATATATTACTTTATTCTGCCATTGTGGAGGTTGGTCACAACTGTCCATGCCAATGGCTGCATTGTTTATATAATAATACAGTTTAAAAAAAAAAAAAAAAGAAGAAGGGGGAAGGTTGCAAGAAAAGGGAGAGGATGATAAAGGCTTAAATCAATATTGTTTCTAGGGCCTGTTCTTCGTATTGCTGTCATTTTGTAAGGAGGGATGGTGAAACTGGAAGCTTTTTCTGTAATTGAGATGAGGAAAAGATAACAAAGCAGGAGGAGGGTTCTTTAGATGACTAAATTGTAGGAGGCTCCTTGGAAAACTCGAAGTTCATTCAACAAAAATAATTAACACAAAGATTGGTTTGCCCTTGGAGTGAAAATATGGAGTGAAAACTTTAAGCAAATAAAAACAGAAGGAGGAGAACTTAGCAAATGGGATTAAAATTTCAAGTCACTGGAGTACATCTGTTTTGGGCTGCTTAATTTGACATGTTTGAAGTGATTGAAATTACAGAGGCTGAGGCCTCAGCACTTCCTGGAAATTAAAGTCCCTTGAATGCATAAAACAGAAACATGAAACACGTGAATAATCTTAAGTTAATTCCCATTAGCCATAGGACTTTATTGTCACCTTTATAGTATTGCTAATAGATGTCCCAGGGACTTGCACTTTTTTTTAAAGCTGACATACATTATATACTTATAATACAAAACTGATTCATGGTCTTTCTATTTTACACATAAAAAAAAAATAAAAAGAAAACTATGCTAAAGATGTGCAAACCACAGAATTTTAATTGTTCCTCAGGACTGTGAAGCGTAGTACCTTTAGAGCAATGGATTTCTTCTTAAAAAAGATGCTCAGAAGCATGGGTAATTTGGACATTGATATTAAAATATGAGTTTTCTACTAGCACATTTTAAAAAATCCCATTTCATTCTTTTCTTATGTAACTTTTGCATGCCATGTTTTGCGTGTCTGAACTCATTAATACATTATATTTTGGATAGTTCTAGGTATTTATTTGCTCACTATCTTAGCAGTTGCAAGAAACGTTGAGTTCTTTTCCAGGATTTAGATTGCTTGCTAGATAATTGTGCTTAATAAGCCATTCTGGCCTCCTAATGGTACTGGTATTGTACACTTCCCCAGCTGCATATCAATAAATACCAGAAATACAAGCAACCACTTCTCATTTAAAAGCTGGCTGGGCTCTTCTTACTAAGATCTGACACAGAGTTCTAAATCCTTAACCCTGTCTAGCTCTGCGAATGGCTGATAGCTCTCCAGAAGACACAACCTGTTGTCCATGTTTCTGTGGAGGAGAGGGGTCCACAGAAGTGGGTACAATATTTGAAAAAATAAGCTCTTCAAAAATAATGAAAAAATAAGCACTTCAGCTCTAGTCACGGCTGTTTTGTTTAACTTGGACTGTTGTTTGTCAAGTTCTGGATGTTCTTCCGTCCCAGTGCCTGGCATCTAAGGCATCTCATACTTAAAATTCAGACACACATGGTGAAGATTCACCATACCAGGAGGAATGATGATAAAATTCCTTCTGGTGGGACAAGTGTATTTCCAAAAGGCAAGACTGAGTTGCCAGTCCTGACTACTTTCCAGAAGCTCTGAAGGCAAATCACTGTTTGTCTTGTCCTACCAGAAAGTACAACCAAGGTGTGCATACGCACACCAGGAATCCTCAGGGATGAGTAGAATAAAAGATGGGTTAGAATGAAAAGCAGTTGGGGTCACTACCATTTGTTGCTCCTTTGTGTTTTGGCAGGAGCTGGGGGAGAATTAGGTAAAGGGAGAATTTGAAGGAGCATAATGAGGACATTAAGCCAGTAATTTGATTAAGTTTCTCTTTTATGGGAGTGTTTAAGACACGTCTTGCAAACAATGAAGCAAAGTACTCTTCACTTGGAAATAGTATGAGAAACAGGAAGGGCGGAGAAAAGTTTGGAAGGTTTTCCCAAATGAAAATAAGTAGATTGCAGTACTAGAAGAAGAGGAGAGCTACTTCACACTCCCTGCTTTTGCCAAGTCTGCTGACTACAGAAAACTGTCCTGACATCTTTCTGAGCAAATGTGTAAATGGACAAGATGAGTTCGCCGAGGGGGCAGAGAGAAGGAATACACAGTCTTTAAAATGTGAAAAGAAAGCCTGTAGCTGCATGGTCTATAATGTAAGCTGTATTTTAGAAAGAAGAGACAAAATGTTGGCAGTATTTGAAAATATGGCAGAGAATGGAGAGTGGTGCTGGCATACAAATTCTTGCAACAGAGAAGGAAGGTAAGAAAAGGAATGTGAAAATATAACTTTCCTGCTATATTGAACTAACATCCATTTTCTATTGGCATTACGGTTTGTGGCTTTTGTTTAGTTGCTGTAAATTTTTTGGCATTGACTCTTGTATTTCCTGAGCTATGTATTTCCTGAACAGCTATGTGTCGGGTTCGTGAACAGCTATGAATACTGTACGTGATCTCTGTAGGACTGCTTCTCAAAGGGAAGCATATGTAGTGGTGTTACTCATCTCTACACTTCTTGCCCTTCCTGGTGAGCTTTGGGCCTCTAAGTCAGTGTTAGACAAATTTAAAGAGAATTAATGGTTTAGAAGATATGAAGCTTGTAACAGTTTCCCTAAAATCAACTGAATAGAGATGAGCTATGCAAGTGTACTGGCATCCTGAGGTAACATTGTAGTTCTTTAGCTGTTTGGAGACAGTATGGCCAGTTGGCCAAAGGAATGTAGATGGCCTGGAGCTGGCTGTAGCACCACCACAACACTGAGAGGACTAGGGAAATTAAGTCAATGCAGTTAAAAGGATTTTAGTCCATAAGCTATTGCTATATATACTAAGATTACCTCAGATTTTGCCCTAATAAATAAAATGACCCAAACTCACAGTTGTTTGGAGAGGAGAAATATATAAGTGATAAGCTGAGTCCTATAAATAAAGAACAGAAGAAGCAAAGAAGTTTTTGAGGTTGGGGAAATATAGAAATAAGCATAGCCAAGTATAAATTTTCAGAAAGGGGCTCCCTCCTTCATTTCCCTCCCTGCCCTTAATTGTCCTAGCTATGTAAGGAGTCTTCGCAGAAATATGTTCTGTCTGGCTTCCAGGTTGCCAGGAGAGTTACTTAAATTTTTTTTAGATAATGGTTAACAAATAAGTTAACAGCTCTGAATAAATAAAGCTTTGAGATTACCATCTTCTTAAAGAGTTGTTTTATTGATTAAGTTGAAAATGCTTCCCTTATTTCTCTTTCAGGAATTGCATATAATTACAGCAAGATTTCTTTTCAGTAGTCATGTTGTACATTGGCTTTTAAACCATATTTTAATTGACTTGTAAAACTGAAGCTAATTCAAATTTAAATAGATATTTTAGTTGTAAGATGTACTTTTTTTCTGCATTCTTCAGTGCAAGTGCTGAAGTGGAGAAATGGCTCATTTGTATGCAATTTTCCCAAAAATGTAGTGGAAGAAAATGTTGTAGTTTGACCCATATTGAAATGTGGGAAGTGTAGTAAAGTTTCTACATGTTTTATTCTGAGTTTTATGAATTTTTTCCCCAATTCACATTTGGAGTCCAAGGAACACTTCACTTTGACACCTCAGCGTGTTATTCAGGGTAGCTTTAGTCAAATGACATACCATAGCAAATGTAGCACGTGTTCTAGACTGAAATGTAAAGAAAAGATTTAGCCTTACAAAAGGCTAAATAAACCTTTTTTTTTTTAAAAAAAAAAAAAAGAAAGAAAAAAAAGAAAAAAAAAAAACAGGGTTAATCCAGTTCCTGCCAAAATGGAGCACATTACCTCATTGCCTTCAGTTGTAAATATTGGCAATTGTGCACAAATGTTTTCAATCAAACCCTCAACTTGCTTTAAGTGTTTGCAGACAAAGGGTAAGGGAAGAGGGAAATGTGGATGGGTGAGGCAGTGTCTTCCTTGAAACCAACTGGAGAATGTGACCTATTTTCTGTTCTTTGAAGCAGGGACATCCAGAGGTATAAGGCAACTTTGAAGTAAGAATACATCTTACTTCATTGTAGCTTTCATATAAATATTTCTCCTGAAATGAAATGGCTTGTTTGTTCCTCTACTTTTTGTTTTCTTTCACTCCCACACAGTATTTAGACCATATAAGAGATGGATAAACATGACTTCCACTTAACATTGCTGCTATTAATAAAGTTGTGGTTGTCATTTTATCAAATGCACTGTATATTTGATGCTAATAAAGAACAAACACTTACATGGCTTTGGAAGACATTAGTGTGGTAAATGTATGCTTTTTGACTTGAAACAGTCAATCATGAGATGTTTATTTAATGCATATGGCTTTTCTGAGCTGTTTGTCACAGAATGTAATGTATATGCAGTAGTATAGTCTCCTTTGCTAACATATCTGGAAAAGGTTATTGTCTGCCACAGAATAAAATACATCCCAGCTGCTAACTGTCTTGACCTCTGCAATGCGGCTACCAACAAACAAATCCTTTTGGTGAAAACTGAACTTTTTCATGGTGTGTCTATTTAGACCATCATCTCTAGCACTAGTGTGATTATTTTATACTGATGATTTTGTTAGTAGCTGCAATGCAGAGTGAGGAAAGGGGTGCTTCGTGCAAAACTACCTGCAGATTATACTCCAGTCCTAATACCAAAACAGATTCAAGGTTGTGATTTAGTGATTAATCCCATTTGAATGTGATTGAGTTGTATCAAAATAAATCCTATCAATTTCAAGAGCTGCAAGCAAGCGCTGTATTTAATGTTGTTGTGACTTACTGGCACATAGGCTAACTATAATGCTTTTAACTCAAGTTTTAGACTTCTGCTTTGAAATTGTGACTGCTCTGACTTGAGTTCTGTCATTATTTCCAAAATGCCTGTGGCTTTTTGTACCTTGCATCCATGTGGAGTGTAGATTTTTTTTATATCTAAACTTAGCAAAAGGAGAGCATTCATTTCAGTGTTCTCATTGAATAAAGTGCGAGTATGTGAAACTTACTGTTAAAAAAAAAGGCAAGAAAAAAAAACGCAACAAAATAAAACAAAACAAACAAAAAATATTTTGTTTTTATAGGTTACCAAATAGAAAAATATTTAATTATCAATCTGGTTAATCAGCTCACCTGCTGGTTTGTGGTATTTCAAACATTTTTATGATGGTCTGAAAGCATTCAGAAATACAGTTGGGTTGCTCCACAATAGTAAATCAAGACGCAAGGTATTATAGGATGTGGTGTTTTTGACAGTATTACTGCTCCAATTATCAATATATATTATCAGTAATGGGTTAGAACTTGGTTTTCAATGAAGACACATTAATTTTAGATGCAAAATGTGATCATGAAGCTTTCTAGCTACCTCATCTCCTGTACCACAGCTTCAACACTGTTTTGTGCTGCAGTTAAATCGTTGCTAAATGATAATCTAAAGATTCTTCGTTTAATTACTTGTAGTCTTGAGCAAGTTTATGGAAGCTAGCTGAGGATTTGGAGGAAGAGCATTGATGCCCTCTTAATAAATTTGGGGGTAATCTTGGTATATTTTTATGGCCTTCAGTTTACTCATTAAAGGTCAACAGGGACAGTGAAGACTTGGATTCAGCCTTGCATTGTTGGGGAGGAAGGGGATGACAAGCTCTGTTGAGGCCTTTGAGACAGCAAGTCAATTATTATTATTATTTTTTTTCTAATTGGGAAAATGGTTTTTGGACTTTGGGGAACTTCTAGGCTATCTGGAGGCACAATTTCTAGCACCCATTGTTGCTAGAAGCATCCTCTTGTAGTTGAGCTTATATGACCTCACACATCAGTATTGTCTGGGACCTGTCACAGACGCTGTATACATAGGCATAGAGTGCCTTGGATAACACTTGTGGCATCTGGATTTTGGCCTGTTTTGTGCAGTCATGTGTTAGACCATCTTTCTGCCAATCTCATGTGAGGAAATTCCTTGCTGCTGAAACTCTCTCTCAAGCTTGTTCTTAACATTGTCATCTTCAGGTTGTGGGACCTTTGGTTTGTTTGTTTTAAGCAGTGCTTATTATCTCTGAGCACTCCTCTGGTATAGCAAATGCATAACACTCCAAAAGTGGAAATCTCTTAGTCCCACTAAAAGAATTGGATGTTTCTTCTGTATAAACATTTTCTTTTTCAAGAACGTTAAGTTCTGATTTCAAACCCACAACCTTTTCCTTTCTAATAAACCTTTGTGTGCAAAGAATTTATACATGATGCTTTGTCCTGGACCTGCCATGTTTTTGCCTGTTTATTCATGGGAAGCAGCATGTCACGTAGGGTATTTCTTGTTCATCAGTCCAAGGGAAGAGGCTTTTTAGTAAATGCTAGCTAGCTTGTTTCCAGTAGTCAAATCTATTTGCAGTCATATTAATCTGGAAAACGTTACTTTATTGCTCAGAATTTTTATGGGAGGGAGGATCTACCAAATGTCTCCCTGGTCACCCTGGGGTCATGCTCTTGTAGATGTTTATAAGCTCTTCCTGGGTAGCTGAACTCGCTTTTTTTGTACTTGATATATATATATATATTTTTTCCCCAGTCAAACCTTGTTTGTACTGTTTTTACCAACAGCTTCCACTGAGCAAGCTGGGTGGAACTAGCCCTCTGTTTGTCCAGAGCCCATCTGATATCACAGTAGTGAAAGGCAAGGAGCATAACTTGCTGAAGTGCATAGAACGAGAAACAAAGGCAGAAGCAGTCGAACTCTAGGCAATTTTTGTTTGTAGGTAACTGTGAATGAATGTGTCCTCACTTTTAAGTATGCTGCATGCTGATTATTGGTCAAACAGAAATTTACTGAAGTGCTTTGGTCAAAAATCTGCAGTTAATTCCAGTTGCAAGAGAATTTTAACCTTGACTTGAGGAGCATGCTGCCTTCAGATGATGTGAACCTTGCAAAGATTAGAAATCAACATCTTAATTTTAGCTCTCAGGGTTTCTCATGACTTAACACATCAAGGATAGATAGGTTTGGCAAACATCTGCTTGGACAATCTTTTTAAGCAGAAAAGTCCTTTGCACTTTCTTAGTTCTGCCTGTCTTCTGTGAAGTAGCAGCCTTTCTGTGGTTTGTCAGCTAGCTGTGAAGAGGTAGCCAAGTTGTGTGCATATAATATATACATATTCTGGAGTTTTCTTTCCCTTAGAAAACTGAACAAATGTCTGACAGAGCAAGATTGAGCCAAATAGGACACAGGAAGAATTTAGGGAAAAAATACCTAATGTACGGCAAACAACATGATTGAAGAGGTTGTGGGCAAGGTACCCACTGGGGAGAGGGGCAGGGGAGGCAGTAGCTGAGGGTTGTCCAATTTCAGATGCTCGGTTCCAATCAGAAATACCTGTCACTAGAAAGCTGGTGGTGACTGAAGGATGGGGTGAGAGAGGAAAGCTGTGATCAGAGACAGGCTTTGGCTTGTGTGCTTCTCCTCAGTAAATTAGCTTTCCATTCCTAATCATTGCTAAAATGATTATGTGTAAGTTGAACTGATTTTGAACTTACAGTATTGTGAAACCTCAAGTAAGGTGTTTTTTCCCCCCACCCTTACCATTTGCTTTAGAGAAAAAAAATGTATGCTATTGGAGGTGAGTTATTTTGCCTTCTCTATTGCAAAAAGTGTGACATATATTTTGGGCACAAGATTTAGTTTGAAAAATTATTTGGGGTGGTCAGAAAAGACCTCAGTGAAAAGGCAAAGAAGCTATTCATAGTACATGAGTTAACTGTCAGCAAATAAAGAATTGAATATGTAAGAAGGAAAAACAAATGCTAGTAAAAAAGTTTTATGGAGTTATAATTGGGAAGCAGAGAGACATATGGCCAAAAGATTTTGTTTTTCAGACTTCTCTGTAATCTTTATGGAACAGTCCTAGAAACCAAACTAATCCTAGATGGTCTTTTTGCTGTTTTATAGATTAGCTTTGCTTAGAAACTATAATGAGATATAGTGATTTCAGCACACTGATTTTAAGTTTCTAAAGTCTCTTCACATTGCATTTTTTGTGACTGACAGATCTGGGAAAGAATACCAGTAGTATTGTGAGTCACGCTGTCCTTTCCTTCAGTCCTACATGTTGATCCCAATCATCTTTCTGACAGAAGGTGATACAGCAAGCTGCTTGTATGGTTTCACCATTACTATTTAGTCCATTAAAAGTGTTTGCCCTTTAAGAAAACTAATGGGAATATTTTCCCTAAGCTTGGACTGTTTCAAAGATGATTTGTTCAGATTACTTGCTGCTTTGGTGAATGTTGTTTTGGAAATTGGAAGTGCCAGTAAATATTTTGTTATTAAATGATGAGTCTCTTCAGTTTTTTTTTAAAGGTGGATGTTAGAAAAACAGATGACTAAAACTGATCTGCACTGAATGCAAGGCTGTGCTGTGTGTGCTGACTGGGGGGGAAGTGTACTTGCTGGCTTGCTAAATTGAGATAATACTTTGAATGTTGATGGACAGAAAAACAATTAGAGCCGTCAGATTCTTTGCTGATGTGTGCTTTGTCACATGGGGAGATGGCTTGCTTGGTGCCTGTAAATATGAACTGTTCAACTCTCAGCAAGATATTCAGTTGATTAATAAAATTCCTTACAGTTGGGCATGGAATGTGAGGTCTGTTTATTTGTGAAGACAGCTTCTCCAGGAATAAACAATGGGGGTCACTGATGGGGCCTCTTATGTGTTTTCTCAGTCAGTGCTGGATTGCAGGCTAATAAAAGACTTTCTCCTGCTAGTTTATTGGTGCATTAAAATGGTCTTACCTGACTGAAGAGTTCCTATATTTGTATGCTTTTCGAAGTTGTGTGGATAGTCATTTTCTTTGAAGTGTGTCATGTTACGTGGGAAAATGTTTGTTTAAATTTTTGACCTCTTTGGGTTTTCGGGTGCTCACTAATGTCTCAAAGGAATAAACTTCTCTATACGCTGGTATTCTCAAAAGCTATCACTTTTCCATTGATTAATTATGCAAGCATATTTGAAATCAAGCTTTGCTTGTACGTTTGGACTTAGGTTTCTTTAGTTTTCCAAAAGGATACTTCTGCACAGGGATTTTGGTGTGCATGCTCACTTCACAGCAGGATCATTTAGTGCTTCTCCACTAAAGCACGTCCTGCTGATGTGGTGTGGCTGCTCTGCCCCTTGCAGCATTTGAGGTGTGCTGCTGTAGAATGTCACAAGTTGTCAGATGAAGATCAGGAGGTCTTCTGGGCAATGCATTGATAACTTGTCAGCTGCTGAATAGAGTAGATGGCTGCAGAACAACCTTTCTGTTGTAGCTTGAGGGTTATGCTAGCACATCTTTTTCATGCAGAAAGAGATGTTGACTTCATTAGGAGAAAGCAGTTCTGATTAGACTGTAAAATGAACTGTATTAAGTATTTGCCTCCAGGTGCAGTTCTGTTAAATCTATCATCAGATTCCCTTTTTTTGTGTAACCCTACCCAGCTTGTCTTTACTAATCTTCTCTAAATAACTTTCAGATTTCTTTTACTGTGTTCCTGTGTTGTTCATTTCTCTGGAACTTAACTCTTCAAAGATATTTTCTCTAATTTTATTATTTTACATGTATTGGATTACGTGATAGCATGAACTTCCTTTACTGTATTGTCATGGCATATTTTTCCTCTATCTGCTTAAATAATGTAACCATCTCATTAGTTTTTTTAAAGAAAAAAAAAATCACTAGTATTGGTGGTTTTGTTTGTTTTTAAATAGACCATTTTACTTGGAGTTTTTACTTCAAAATTTTTGAAGTTCAGCATTTCAGCAGTTCCAGCTAGAAACCAATTTTTGTGACCTGTAATCCAGGTGGATCTGTTTAAGCAGAAGAAAAGCAGCTCCTAGTTGAGCGGGGCCTTAACAAAACTTCCAGGAATCAAATCAGCAATTATCTAGATGTTATCATTAGACAAACCTTGAGTGGTTTAACTGTTGGGAAGTAAATAAATAAATAAAAGACAGCAGAGAGCAAATGGTTGATTGCTAGGTTTTAAATTAGCTCCCTTGATTTTTAACTTTTTTTTGTGTACAGACATTTGATTGAGAGCAGAAAGATTTTTGGAATCATGACATTTTTTGGCTCTCAAAAAAAAGGCAGCACTGAATATTTTTTTCCATTTGCAAATATTGGGAATTTTCTTTTAAGTGAGATTGGGAGCTAATTCACTTTATCAACTAGTATAACTTTGGCGTTATTTCACTGAAGGAGTAGAACCATACTCAAAAGCAAGAGTTGTATAGACTATGTTGTATAACTTACTTTTTGGTTTAGTGTCATTGCAGTGCATGTGGAAAATCCCAGGATAACATTTAAGCCAAAGCCTAATTTACAGAATCAGCACAATGTTGGCAAGTGTGGAAGCACCTCTGCAGCATTTTCCCAACGTCCCTCCTTGATCTAGAGAGAAAGAAACAATCTCTTTCTGCTTGCTTTCCTTTCTGGGTATTCTAGCGTTTTCTACACAATACTAGGAACCCTCAACTACTTCTGTATGGAGAGCAAGGTGCGACACTCAGGGATGGCTGTAATTAAAGATGATTCCCCCTTGTTTTGCTATACCTGATAGGAATTACTGACCTGACGTGAAAATGTCTCTGACCAGTCCCTTGAGACATCCAGGCAATATATAAAGGAAGGAGGGCACTTCTTACTGGAAATTTACGGATTTTACCTTGGAGTTGTTTATTTAATACTATTTCTGTTGGTGCTCTTTTTGTCGTAACTTGTAATATATTAGGAAATAAACTGTAATGAAACTTCTGGTAAGTCTAAAAGAACAGAATACATAGAGATTGCCAAAGCAAGAGATAATGGTTTCCTGCTATTAGGTTAAAGAAATGAGACTGTGTACCTCTTCTACCCAATAGATGCTAAGCTGAATTTATTCACTTTTTAAATTGGTAATTCCTCTCTATAAACACCAGGATTTTTTTTTCTCTTTTAGCTTCTGAGAGAAAACTTGCATTATCTCTTGTGTAGCTGCAAGTATGACTTGACTGGGTTGCATTCATGGCTCTTGGATGATCTGGTGAACCATGGAGCTCAAGGTGTGGGTTGATGGAGTCCAGAGAATTGTGTGTGGGGTCACCGAAGTCACGACATGCCAGGAAGTTGTAATAGCACTTGCTCAAGCTATTGGTAAGTAACTGTCAGCCAGATGCCTTGGGTTTGGGGTGAAGCTTTTTTATGAAGCTAAACCAAGGGGTGGTGGGGTTGTACTGAGTCTCAGAAGAGCATGAACATATAAAGCACAATGAAATAACCTTGTAGTGTCTTAGAAGGCAAAGTAAACTTGCTGCCTTTGGGTTTTCTTAAAGTGCTAGAGAGAGGTTTAAAAATAATAATAATAATAATAATAATAAAACAAAACGGAAAGCTATAAACTTTTAGTTTATAGCTTTCAGTATGAATTTGATCTCTAATAATTATATGCTGTTGTTTGTCATTGTAAATAACACTCTAGAGTAAAGAAAGTGCTGAACTGTCAATGTTTTGAATACCAAGGATATATAAAAGCCATGCAAAACAGTTGTTTGGTTTTCACAAGCTAGTGATGTTAATTGAAATTATACGCATTGAAAGAATATGTAGCTATATTGGACATAGTATAGATCAGTAAAATAGATCCTTCAAGTTCCCTTTTCGTCCTGCACTCCACGTAACTTGATACTAATGAAAGGATAACTTGAAGTCTTTTCAGTTTTAGCTATTTGCTGAACAGTCTATAAAACAAAATCAACAACAACTCCAAACCAATCATCTTTGAAGCTCCAGTGCAATAAAGAACAGTCTTGTTAGTGCTGTCTTCAGTCTTCTCAGGTCTTTCTCAGTGGTTGAGAGTATCTCTCTAAAGTCTTGCATCCAGTGGTAAACTGTAAAGTGTGCTTTTACTGTTTGTGTTAGTTGCAGATTTTCATTTATTCCTAATTGGTTTATTAATTGCTTCATTCCATATCTCATTTTCTGCCTATAGATTTTTAAAGATAGTTATGCTAGGATGATGATTTCCTAGTGATATAAAAAGAATCACATATATTTTTTTTTAAAAAAAGTGCTTGTGGTATAGCCTTTTCTGTTCTTTACCTTACTTACAGTATCTCTTTCATCCTTTTTCATCCTGTTTCCTTTACCACTTGCCCCAAAAACAAAAATGTCAGGCTCCCAATTCTAGACAATACTCTTATCTTCTTCTATGTGATTTCTTTTCTTTTTTTTTTTTTTTCCTGCCCTCAGATATTGGCTTGAGTTCTGAAAAGGCTCTGTCAGTCTTGGAAACGCACACAGTTTTTGTCAATTCAGCAGACTTCCTTTTCTATAACACATCGCCAGTTCACTTGAGGCATGCAACTCTGTTTCCATGTGGAGATAAATTTCAATTGCAACCAGAGCCAAATTAAGATAATTCCAGGTCATATAACTTTGGAAAATCTTTTCTTAGGCAAATATCCTCTCTAGAAAACACCTAGAGTAACCATGTTCCAGCATCTCATTGGGGCTACTTGGACAATATTAAACACCCATATAAAGTACACTTACATGTCTTTGACAGATAGGGTTTTCCCAACCCTCCTATCGGGCCATTCATCAGAAGAGCAACCATATGTCTGTTCCTTTGATTTGGCTTGTATGTACCAGTTTACCAGGAATAACTGTCACTCAAATTTGAATGGGAAGCTATTAAAATGTATTCCTTTAGCTCCCACCTGACATTTGGTGGTGGAAAGTAGCCAGTCTAAGTTGGCTTCCTCCTTGGTTGGCTCTGATCTTATTTTCCGCTTCGCAGTCTGGCTCCTTCAGCAGTCACCTATTTTAGCAGGACTCAGTATTATTTTATCTGCTTGTTAGTCTGTCTGCAAAGTTATTCTAATGCTCCTTTTGTTTTATTTTTCTTACAATATATTGCTAAGTTCTTGACTTAAGCAATACAACCCCTGACCTCCCAACAGTACAACCTTCACTGAACCTGCAATATGAACTGCAATAGGTATGTTGTTTGTGTTGAAGTGCAGCATCAGGAATATCTGCAAATTAACTTATTTTACAGCTACATCTGCTGAAGAATGCACAAGCCAAAGATACTTGTCAGTACCCTTTGAAGACATCTGCAGCTCATGAAGCCTCTCATGGACAAACTAAAGCTGCCTCAGTTCTAGAGATAAGACAAATAAATCTGTACAATTTATTAAAAAAAAAATAGGAAAAAATGATTTAAAAAAATAAATAAATACAATGGGTTGTGCTAGAAAGACACCTCTGGAGATCATCTGATTCACCCCCCTGCTCAAAGCAGGGTCACCTAGAGCAGGTTGCTCAGGACCATGTTCCATCAGGTTTTGAGTATGGCCAAGGATGGAGAATCAACAACCTGTCTGGGGAACCTGTGTCAGGGTTTGGTCACACTGGTCACACTCACAGTTAAGAAGTGGTGGTTTGTTTGTTTGTTTTTCCTTCATGCTTTCTTCTGCCACTTGATCAAATACATGTCTCCTGATCTCCCACTGTGGTGGAGACCAAAAAGAAAAAACAGTTTACATCTCTTTTCTTTCCAGCTCTTCTCTTATATCATGGGAAGTCAGTAGTAACCTAGATCTTAACTGAATGAAAACAGCAAGTCATGCTAGGCTATACACTTTTGTATAAGATTCTGCCCTGTAGCCAAAGTATAGCCTAATCCCGTGGCATTGAATAGGAGTTCTGTCACTTAACTTGCCTGTGTAATGCTCCTTGACCCATTCCTTACAAATTGTTTTCTGTCACTAGTGCTCTTTCGGTGGAAATGTCTGCATGCCTCTTCATTTGAGGCTGTACTCCTGATGGATATCATTTGTGTTTCCTCTTCCTGCATGATGATCTCCTTCCCCTTTTGCCCTTCTCTTTATCATTGAGGAATAGCAAGCGATTGTGCACCAAGTTTCTGTACAAATTAGCATTTCAATTTCCATTATGCTTGAAGTTAAAGGTTAAATCTCAAATAAACCTAATTTTTGCAATAATAATAAAAAAAAAAGAGGTAGAGAGAGAATTATCTCCTTTGGTGATTCCAGCAAAGCTGATTTAAAAACAAAACAAAACCAAACACATATATTTTAACAAATGAGGAAGAGAATAATAGTAATCAGACATAATTTTGGATAATGTTTTGTGTCTCAAACTTAGACAATCTCCAGAAATGCCTTAGCTGGAGGGAGAATCTCTGGAATTTTGTTCAGTTAAGACATAAAACTATCAAATTACAAGTTTCCAGAGAGTGAATTCACTTCCCACTGGTATCTTGAAGAATACTTGATATTACCTTTAATGAGTTTTATTCAGGGACACTGTATTTTTTTTTAATTCAAGCTGCTTGCAAATTATGAAGTAAGATGAAAATTGACCTTAAATACATAATCAAAAGCTAAGGCTTCACCATAATGCAAGAATGTACCGCAGTACACAGATTAAATGGAGAGCCGTGGGTCTTGTTTTAAAAATAATTTGTTAGGAGAGATTTTTTTTTAAAATCACATCCATCTCTGTCTATTTTAAAAATGTATATTTGACAGCAAATTCTGCCTAGTTTTCTGCTTCCACTAGCTCTTCAGTGCATTCAGTGAAAATCGTGCCAAAACAGCTGCATATAAATTTTGCTTGCTTGTTTTAATTTCTCCTTTTATATTGGTCAACTGAAAAAGATATGTGAAAAAGTTACTGTTTTTTTTTTTTTTTTTTTTTTTTTTTTTACCTGCATGTGTGAAGAAATGGTTGCTGAATCTATTCAGTGCTTCACAAAGTAGTATACAGACTTACAGGCTGATGTGCATGGGCATGGTGGCTCCTCTCAAAATATTAAAATACTGTGTGGGGGGAAACAGGCAGTATCCTGAAGATTGTGAGCTACTGTGTTGGAAGTTAATGTAGACAGATGTAGTTTAACATCAAAAGTTTTATTAAAAAAAAAAAAAAAAAAGCTTTTCCTAGCTGTTTTCCATTCAGATCTTAAAAATAATTATTCTTTCAAAGGAATATGATGATGAATGGAGCAGCCACAAACACACTTGCCCTGTTTCTTCAGAAGTGGTGGTCTTCCACTTCTAGCCCCATGAAGATTTTCACTACATTTCTTGTGATCTCCTTCCCTTCAGGAGATTGGAGCGTGTCTTCTGTATCCCTAATGACATGTTTGGTTCCTAGAAAATGAATATTGTAGTCTAGAGAAGTGAATCTTGAATTTCTAACCAAAGCGGATTTTGGTTTGCCTTGCTTAACAAGAAGTATAGCTGTCTCTCTTCAAAATTAAGGAAATGCAGCTGTCAACTGTTGTTGTTGTTGTTGTAGTTGAGTATTCTTCCTGAAGAAGAATTGGATGTATTTATGAAAATAAAGACTTATTCATGCTGTTTTAAATATGCATTACAGCATTGTAAGGCTCAGCCAGAGCTGTACCTGGAAAAATCATGCCACTTCAGTGTTGTCTCTTTTTATATTCACCCCTTCCTCCAAATAATTTCTGCTAAAGCAAGTGCCAGAGCTGGCTGTCAAAGACTTGAGTAAACAGAATCTGAGATTGAATTGAATCATAGCAGTAAGTTTGAGGGGGGTTCGAAAAAGGGAACAATATTTGTTGTGTACAAACTAAAGTTTTCAAACATTGGATTAATCATGTAGTGTACTGCTGAGAATCACTTAAAATTGTGTAACTTTTCACCCCAGCATTTCATTCTCTACTGGTTCAAGTAGCAATGTTGATAGAGATAATAGAAAGCACAAGAGAGCTGTGTGTGGTGGTGGTCCAAAGTGTGCTCAGGTGAACTTCATGGTTTTCTACTTACAGCAGCAGTGCCGAAAGGCAGGGTGGTTGGGTGGGGTGATTTGTTGCCACCTTTGCTGATGTGGTCTGTCTAGTGCAGCAGTGGCACGTGCAGCTGAGACCTGGGCTGGTTTATCTGCTTGGCTACATCTTGCTGTCTGACCTGGGCCAAACTGCCTCCCCATCTCTTGCTCTGCATTGCTTTGTGTATTTAGGAAATCAGTCTACCATAAGTGCATTACTGTGAGGTGCTTAGATGAAAGGCAGCTAGATAGGTGAGATGACTTCAAGTGCTTTGTCTTGTCAGATTGCAATCAACTCTTGTATACCCCGTGTAAGAGAAAGGTTAACATTAATAAACCAAGGCTTCAGGCCTGATTAAGGCACACAATGCATTGTGAGCACAGCTAGTCATACTGAACCAAGTAGACCACCTCACTGTCATTAGATTTGAGCCTTTGTATTTCTGTGGGTATGTTTTACTAGGACTTGACCCCTGCTTTAATTTTCCTTGTTTTCTATGGTATGGATACATGTGTATGCAAAATATGGCATGAATTAGGAAACTTGGGTAACACGAACTCTGTAACCTCTGTTTTAAAGACTTTTTTTAAAAAAATATTTCTAATCATTCTTGTGTACTTAATGAGTTTTGAGGTAGCTGGAATTAAAAATATTAAAATTGCCAGCAATTACTTTTCTGTCAGTGCCATTAAAGATTCAGGAGTTAATGCTGTTGTCCCTTTGGTAAGGCAGAGCATTTTCTCTTAAGCGTTTCATATGTTAAGAGTGCCTGCAAGATTTTCCCCACGTATGATTTTTTTTATATTGCTTTATTCAGGAAGACAAGTATCCCGCCTGGGGCTGTGGGTTACCCATGGGAAGCCAAGGAGGCCCAGGCTGGGGAGAGGGTGTGTTCATCAGTGCCCCCCAGAGCTCTGGTCAGAACAGGGGAAGCTGGAAGTGTGGCTGTGTGGCGTCTGGTGACAGAGGCCTGCTCTTGCCCACTCAGGCCCATTCCATAGGGAAAGAGAGGTCCCTCCCCATGGGGGACGAGTGCTCATCTCCCTACCCTTCCCAAAAATAATGTGAGACTGGGGCACAGCCTCACCTGCCTGTACTGACTCAGTTCTGTAGGTCCTAGCCACGAAGCAGATAAGACACTTAAAGAAAAGATGGGTCTTTGTGCTTGAAATAAACTCGTGGCCTGACTAGAAGGGTAATTCAAAGAGCTCTGTTTTTACATGGTGTATTTTGCTACCTGCATGCAAACAGTGGAGTGCCTGTCCCTGAAATGCTTTTGTGTAAAGTATCACGCCCCTTTGGGAAGGGGAGAAGGAATAATTAATTCATGTACTAAAAAGCAGTATTGTTGACCTATCAAGTTAGAGTCCTTCCAAAAGTGTTGTATGAGAAACATTGCTGCTACTAGTTTCCTTTGAATTCAATTTTAACTTTTGACAGCAGAAATAGCCGTTCATGTGTACTTTTTTAGCTGCAAATATTAAAGCAGATAGAGAAGCTTAAAGTGAATAATAGTTGTGTGTCCTACTACATTCATGGAGTGCAATTAAGAAGTCCACCCTCTTGAGAGTCCAAAAAGAAATGCTCAATTACATTGTTCCTGTGTTTCAATATTTTAATCACCATTCATTGTAATGAAATCTGTGTTTAAATTACCAAATTAGGTCAATCTCAAACTAAGACTACCTCAATCGGGCACATGGCATGGGCATTGAAGTCTGTGGTGTCTGGCTGTGCAGAGAAGCAGAGGTTAGTACAGGATACTGGTTGTAGCGAGCTCTTTAATGGCTCATCGATCAAATGATACCCAATAGCATTAGAAAGAGCTGAGTTCAAAACAGTGTACCCAGACTCACTGCAGACTGTCAGAGTTCTGGAGTCCATATTTCCTTTTTTTGATATATTTCTTCCTTTTAAAATAAAAGATTGTTTTGAAGACATTCCTATATTAATAGAGCCTGTGATAAGTTTTCATGCTAAGGTGGCTTTAGGTATTAAACTTAACCTGTTAACCTTGACACTGACCCTTCATGCAGATGCAGGGTTCTTTATGTATGTAAATATATACATACTTCTGTTATAGCTTGTAATCCATTGTTTTGCAAAACAGATATGAATTCTTGATGACTATTTTGAGATGGCAATGTTACGTGGTCCGTATCGGGTTCAGCAGATCAGCACAGAATATTAATGAGAAGTAGTTGGGCAGTGAATGAGATGTAGAGGCTCTGTGCTTCTCTCCAGTCATGACTCTCAGGAGTCATTGTCTTCTGAGGAGGAAGGCGTAGAATACAGCACTGATTGTGCTTGGTTTGGGCTGACTGGATTGTTTTCCCTACCATTCTCATTGGTAAAACATTTTGGTAAAATATTAAAAACAAACAAACAAAAACTCATCTATTTTGTTTTAATAGTATATATTCTAAAAAAGTTTGTTTTCAGATGTTGTAAGGGATCCACTAACAAGGCATATACCCGTTGTGAACTTTGGTACAATAACTAAAGCTGTGCTGTGTCAGCTTCTTGAATAGTCTGCTTCACTGCTTATCTAGCTTTACCTGAAGATATTTCATAAATCTGCACAAAATTAAATGTATGGAATATATAGCTTGGAAAACACCGTATGGTTTAATGTATGTCACATGTTGCTTATGTGAGGCACATAACATAAATAAAATAAACAAGTTCATTTTTTAAATAAGGCTTGTGTGAATAAGGAAGGGCTGAGTTCTTCTGCCAGGTGCTGCATAAACACAAGTCTCTGTTTCAGAAAGCTTTTGGACAACATACAAGACAAGAAGCAATATATAGCCATTGCACTGTTCTTTGTTAACAATCAAAGCAACCTGCTTTATCCTTGCTAATGGTAGCACTTCAAAAATAGCAGTTTGTTATAAGGATACCTGTATTCTTAAATATTCTGTCATTAGTTTTGAATCAGCTCACTCACCCTTTAATTTGTGAATTAATCCCCTCTAATGCAAGCAAACATTGCTGTTGTGGTTTTCTAGGTATTGTTAAACACTGTCATAAATAGCCTGAATAGAGTAAACCTAGGTAATGATCTCAGACGAGGACAGCTTTGTTTTAGACTAGTACTGAACTCCAGGTGTGGCTGTTGAACTGTATAATTATGACTTTTACTAAATACTTTATGTGGCTCTTGAGAGTGGAGTTCATTATTTAGGACTGCATGTTGATTTGGAATCCTGATCTAAGATGGAAATAGTTCTTGGCAAGCACTTTGCTTAATTCCCTTTTTAATTTTTGATTGAGATTGCTAGCTTTATTCCCTTCCCCCCTTTTCTATTTTGCCTCTTACTATGTTTCTTTTAAGCAGTGCATTTAGTAGCAAAGTGAATAGAACTTGCATGTTGACCACTCCCCTAGTGGTACTCTAATTACAATTTTAAAACTTCTTTGAACCTGGCTGTTTCTGACACAAGAAGAACATTAGCAGCATTACCATGATTACAAGCTGAAAGCAGAAAGCTTTTAAGTTTAACAAAATAGAGTGGAAAATACAATCTTTGTCCTAGCATCTGTAGCACGCTTTTACTTCATTTTTCTTCCTCGGGGTTTTATTGTTAGTACGCTGTGGCAAACAGCACTAGGTTTATTTTTCCTATAATAACACCGATGCCTACTACAAACTATAAATCTTCATGGATCAATGAACAATATTGTGGGTTGGTGAAACAAACAAAATCTGACTTTGTATCTTGGCATAATAAACTTGGTTTTGAAGTACTTTATGACAATAAACTTTTAAATCTGTTTCTGAAAATGTAAGCTCAGCACAGTAGTATGTTTATTGATAGACTTTTATTTTTCCCCAGTGCTTACCTCAAGTCGTTTATTTATAAGGCATTAGGGGATGTGGAATGCAGTTTCCATGCTGCTTGCCCTGTTTTGCTGACTTCAATCAGTTAAATCTTTTCATCTTCTTTGAGCTTTCACTCCTAACTTGGAAGTGAATGAGGATGCTTTGGTCTCTTATTTGGCCAGCTAACTATTGCTGGTGTGATCCATCCACCAGCCAAAGCAATCTGCTTTCTAGATTGTGCCTGTCAAGCTGAGTTTTGTTGTTGGTCTTCATCATGAACTAATTGTGAGGAAGTGAGATCAGAGGAACCGTTTCCAGCAAACTACCCGTTCTCCTGGGGAGCTCTTTCTAAGGTTGGTCTGACGCTCGCAGATTTTAGGGGGCTACGCCATGTGTTAATTGGTGCAGCAGAGCTTGCCTCCATGAATTTGAGGTGTGGAGTCTGTGCAAGTGTTGTGTTTGGAGGCCAGAAGCAGACTTCCAGCCCAAGACTGGGGATATTTTTGTTCCTTGGGGAAAAGTGCACTGGCTAGGCAGGTGGAGAAAGTAAACACATCAGATGGATAATTACGTTTATTCCAACACCCCACCTCATAGTTGCACAAATGACTGGCATTTCAAGCATTTATGTGCTGATGTAAATTACCATTTAAATGATGGTCTGTGGTGGCAATGGATATATGTATGGCATTAAGATAGCAAACAATGTTTATAAGGCTAACGGTAACTGCAGAACCGTTCCAAAATCCACTGGGATAACGCGTGCTTTAAAACCAGTCGATTTTCGGCGCCTTTCTGCCCAACACGCTGTGCTTTCGCCCTCACGGCGGAGGCCCCGCGGTGAGGGTCCGTCCGGCGGTCTGTGGGGGCGCCCGGCGGGCCGTGCCGGGGAAAGGCCCCCGGAGCCGCCGATGGGGCCGGCGGCGGGCCCTGCTCGGCGCGGAGGCGCCCCCTGGCGGCGGCGCGGTAGGTGACGGCTGTCCTTGTCCCTTCAGGGCGCACCGGGCGCTACGCGCTGATCGAGAAGTGGCGGGACACCGAGCGGCACCTGGCGCCCCTCGAGAACCCCGTGGTGTCGCTCAACAAGTGGGGGCAGTACGCCAGCGACGTGCAGCTGATCTTGCGCCGCACCGGGCCCTCCCTGAGTGAGAGGCCGACCTCGGACAGCGTGGCTCGCGTCCCTGAGAGGACTTTGTACCGGCAGAGCCTGCCACCCCTGGCCAAGCTGCGGCCCCCAAATGACAAAGCCATGAAGCGGAGGGAGCCAAAAAGGAAGTCCTTGACCTTCACTGGTGGGGCAAAAGGTCTCATGGACATCTTCAGTAAAAGTAAAGAGTCTGAGTTCAAGCAGAAGGTGCTCAACAACTGCAAAACGACAGCAGAAGAGCTGAAGAAACTGATTCACCTCCAGGCAGAGAAACTGCAGTGCATTGAGAATCAGCTGGAGTCCAATGAGGCAGAGATCCAGTACTGGGAGCAGAAGTACAACTCCACTCTGGAGGAAGAAATCCTCAAGCTAGAGCAGAAGATCAAAAGAAACGAAGTAGAGATCGAGGAGGAAGAGTTCTGGGAAAACGAGCTGCAAATCGAGCAAGAGAACGAGAAGCAACTGAAGGAGCAGCTCCAGGAGATGAGGCAGAGGATCCTGGAATGCGAGAGCAAGCTGAAGGACTACATGTCCGAGATCAACAATATGGAGAGTGGCCTCGAAGCGGAGAAGTTGCATTGGGAAGTTCAAGAATCCCAAGTGAATGAAGAAGAGGTCAAAGAAAAGATTGAGAAGGTGAAAGGTGAAATTGATATTCAGGGCCAGCAAAGTTTACGGTTGGAAAACGGCATCAAAGCTGTAGAAAGATCTCTGGGACAAGCTACCAAACGGTTACAGGTAAGAACGACCTTTTTATCTATGGCTAAACAAGTCAAAAACCTGATTATAATGTTTTTTTCTTGCACAGATTTCAAACTGATGAAAGAACACATTAGAAACTTTCCATGGTGAACTTGGGTAAAAGGAAGAAAAAGTTGCTCCCATTTCAAATTGCATTTCAGATTGCTTTGAAGAACAGTCAATTTTAATTTTATCTATCACACACAACCTCTCCTTATTTACATGCAGACTTGGTTCCTTTCCCATCAGTTATGGCCCAAGTTTGCTGCTGTTCACTGGCTGCCCAGTGACCTCTGAGAAATCATTCAGAGCATATCTTCACTGTGCAGTGGAGCGTGATAGCAAAATACCAGAGCTAATATCAGCCAAAGTAGCTGAGGGCAACACAGCCGCATCCATGGCAATACATCTGGCCCCTTCGCCCTGCCATGAGGGAGTGCTCATTATCTCAGTGTAGTGCTGTTACGCTGGTGAGTCGGGGCTGTTCCACAGCTCAGAAAAATATCATCTGCATGAGCAATAGCACATTCAGCGTTAGCCGAGGGATGGTTGTACTGCTGGGTGCTGAACAGGACCATAGTGCTCTTGGCCAAACTCCTTTAAAAGCATTTGTCTTCAAACCTCTGTTGATTTAATTTAGGGTTAGGTAACTTGAGAATTTAGGCCCCAGCTCTTAGCAGATCAGTGCATTATATTGTTAAGCTTCAGGGAAACCGGCACCACTGTAGCCTTTTCTGATGCTAAACTTCTGATTGTTGGATATTTCTGCCACCAAAGATGATGAATTAAAAAGTACAGCCCAAAAGCAGCATCTGGATAGTAGATGGATGTAGAGTTAAAACAGCTGCTATCTTACAGGGACATTGTTTTAAAGAACAGCATCTCCCTTTTTCTGTCCAGCTTGCCAGTGTTCAGGATTTTCTCTCCACATCAGGCAGTTGTGGCACATGTGTCACAAGAGAATCCAGTCTCTGCTTCCTTTCAAAAGCTGATGATATCACTTGGAATTTAATAGAGCATGAAATAATAAATATAAATGGAAATACAGCTGCTAGTAGAGAGGTGAAGGAGAGATTGTAACTCTGGGGATCAAATCCTGGACTTTTAACGTACCATGTAAGATAAGACTGAGGAACCAACACATCCGTTTGAGTTGTGATTCTGGCAGTATTCCTGGGATTCACAATCACTGTATTCCACAAGGCTGCAGTTGCAGTCAGGTAATTCCGCTATAAATGTGTAAAGGGATTTTGCATTCTTACTTCTGAGCACCCAGAACCATGTGTACATAAGTTGTCTTTAGTAAATGAATGAGAAAAATGTGATTTTTTTTCACCTAAAGCAAAATAGTTGAAAACTGTAAGCAGTTTTGGCCATATCTATCTAGCCTAGAGAAATTATGCATACAGATTTCTGCTAACTGAAATTGTTGAGTCCTCAGTAACATCCACTGAGACTATGGTTATGTTCAAAATGTTCCATGTTTCATTCCTTTTGTAAGCAAGGGTTTCACTTTCTTATGGAAGCTCCTGGTAAGTTCAGGTCTTTCAAGCTTGTTCTAAATTTAAAGGTGCATTGATCTGGAAGATCAGAATGAAATAAATTCAGCTCTGTATTACATAGTTTTGGGAGCTAGGAATACAGAAATAGCTTCTTGCGTGCTGAAAGTTAAGTAATATTATCATTGATAGAAATAATTGATTTGAAACTAGAAAAGTTGAGATGGTGTTTTTAGACCTTTCAGTATGGAAGGAAAAAATGTTGGTTCACTATGCTGAAAGTGATGAGAACACAGCTGGCATTTTTAGTAGACTTTTCAGAAATGTCTGGTGATTTGTCTTACCTCTTATGTCATTCATTTTCTTTACCCCCAGCCCCAGTAGAGATAGCTTTCCAAAATATGAGGCTATGTTCAGTTATGGATCAGATGCAGAATTATGTTCTCCTTTTTTTCTAGAGAAAGGTGTTAAATGCAAAACCAACCCACCATTAAAAAAAAAAAAAAAAAAAGAAAAAAGAAACCCCCATCCTACTTCAAGTAAAAGATCTCACTAAAGTTTCACAAGTAGATATTAAATTCACATCTTAAACCAACAGGATTTGGGGCAATACTTAACATTTTTTAGCTTATTTCCTGAGAGAGTTGAGAAATGTCAAGAACAAATTATTTATCATGTTCTGCTACCCTGCATATTGCAGTGATTATTTTTTAAACTGAATTAGATTCAATGGCAACTTTGTTCCAACCTCATAAAACATGGCACCGCAGAATTACCCTTGCAGTAATTAAAGACAAGTGAGATTTCTTTGTCTCCTAAGTGCCCAGTTGTAGGATGTCATGGGTCTAAAATAAATTGAAGAATTTTTCTGTAAAATTATCCTAAAGTTTGGAGACCCCATTTCGCAGTCCAGTTCCTCCAAAAGCTTATAGCAAATGAATGGAAGCAAGCGTAGTTCAGAGTTGGGACCAACCACACAGTTTGCATTGATTGAACCTGTCAAGCAAAAACGCATCAGTGACAAAGCCATTGACACTTGCAAAGTCCTAATTTAAAATCACTTTGGTCAAATTTCTTACTAACTGTTGAATTAAATTGCAACCATAATGCAAGATTGAAGTGAGTAAGGGCTACCTGAGACTATTTCTACAACAGATCCACAAAGCTATTCTCCCCCAGTCCCTGTGTAAGTTCACATATAATTCTGCTTACACCAGATAATTAAGGAAAATAAAGATGTGCAGCAGTATTCACTAGATAGAAATGCCTGTGGACATGCTGCCTGGCTGGCTAGCCCATCACTTGTGTGGCGAGTTAGGCAAAGACCATCCTGGCTGTTGAAGGAATCTCCATGCAGCCTTCTGCTAATGAAGCTGGGTCTGGGGTGGGAGAAAAATCCTACTCCAAGATAATTGTAATCTGTTGGAGCTGTAGGTGCTGCATATCGTGCCAGAATTACAAAGCGTTGAAGGAGAGCCTAAATAATCATCCTTCATACTTGTGAAGGGTTGGATAACTAGCCAGGATTTGGCCTCACTGTACAAAACACTAGCAGGGTGAGACAGTTTTGTCCATCAGAATTTACACTCAATGTAGAAAATGCAAAGGACAAGAAGAGAAAAGAAGTATTCTCTTAGGAACAGAAGAGCTAAATGAGCTGTCTATGTTGTGATGGGCACTTCTGGCAGGGCTTGCTTTTTTTTTTTTTTGCTCACACTTTTTTTTGCTTTTCTGAGGTTATAAGAAACATCCACTAGTCATTCAAAAAGCAATATAAATAGACCACTAGTAACCCCAGATAAGAAGTAATGAGCATTGACTTGCTTTCTAAATTACAAGAGTAAAATAGCTTTCAATGCTTTCATTTGCATTTGAATTTTTTTTTTTTTAAAAAAAGGTTTTCTCATTCAAAGGAGAAACAACATGTTGCCCAATTGCAAACAGTCTTGAAATGCTGCTTTTTGCTTGCTGCTGCTCAGCAGATATTTTCTCTTTCCTGGCAGGACAGGGAACTAGAACTGGAGCAACTGACAAAGGAGCTGCGACAGGTCAATCTCCAACAGTTTATCCAGCAAACAGGAACGAAGGTCACGGTGCTGCCTGCAGACCCTATTGAGGTGGAGGCCCCACATGTGGAGCTTGAGAGAGGTGCAGTGCTCAGAATGGTTTTTGTGGGAGGGAGAAGGGCATGACAACACGTGCACCTGCTGCATTAATGCTAGTCCTCATACATCAAGCGTCTGCTTTGTTAGCAAAGAAACTAGCAAAATATTAAGGGAGAATGGTGTCAAATATTTCTCTTAATTTCAAGGGTTTAGCAAGCTATAAATAAAGCACAGTATCTTGGTAGCTTCTCTCTCACTGTGCCTAAGCCTGTGTTTGTCCCATCTGTAGTGTGTTAGGCCATTATCTCTCAAATATGGCCACCATGGCTGCAGGCACGTAAGCTGGCATGTAGTGTGATTGCATGTCTGACATTGCTCATTGTCTGGTTTCTTCCTCTTCTGGGGGGTTATGTTGTCCGAGTAGAAAAAGGAATGCATCTGGATCTCAAGAAATCCCAGACAGCAGCTGCATGGGAATAGAATCTAACCCAGCTGGGTGGCCAGGCACCCAGAAGTCCTGCACAGATGGCTGTTATGGCACGTGCAGACTGACTTTGCCCATGGTGAGATCAGTGCATTCTGCACATGCCCACAGCTGAATTCAGAATTTCCTGCGCAGAAACATGGGAGCACTTTGAATGCATGCAAGAACTGGCACAAGCAGAAACTTCTTTGCTGTGGCTCAGCCTCTGCTGTGTTGTGCTTTATCTAGTGGTCTGCTTACAGAGACCTGTTTGTCTCAGCATTCCCTTTAGCTGTAAGTTTTCAAACCAAAAGGCATCAGTAGGGTAAGAAGGTGGGAAGAGAAGATGAAACAACCAGGCCTTAAACATCAGCACTTGAAGAGTATGAAGTTTCTCTTTCAAGTGGGCAGGAAGTGTTGTGTTTACGTACACGTACAAGCCCTTTCTGCACATTGCTACATAAATGTATTGTGTATCTGTGTGTGTTCCTTGTGGGAGGGTAATTTTATTGAGCAGATATATCTCTATTTTGAAATGAGTGGGAAGTGTGCACCTCAGATCTCATCACTTCCTAGTCAGGTATTTGAATTTTTTGGTGTGTGTGGTATTTTTTTTTTCTAAACTGCTCTAACTGCACCACTAAGCAGGAAGAAGACAGGTGTTCTATGGATGCTGCTGTTGATGATGACTTTTCTAATTGCTCTCTTTCTTGTGCAGAGCCAACGTTTCAGTCTGGGTCATTGAAGCGCCCTGGCTTGTTGAGGCAGCTCCCCAGTAACCTTAGGATTCTGCAGAATCCCTTGTCGTCTGGTTTTAACCCAGAGGGCATTTACGTATGACAGCATATACCTCTTCTGGAGAGGACCTGGCAAGGTACCCTGGACAAGATACACTTTTGTTTTATTCTACCAATGATGAATGGAAGAAGCTTTTTTCTGCTAAGCCACCATATTTTTTTCTTCTTCCTCCAACACACCACTTGGAGCCATACCCTGTGCACTGATGCTAAAGAGACAGGAACTGTCTCAGTTCATAATTGGCAACGATGAACTAGCTGTCACACAGCTAGAGTGCAAAAACCTTCATTTGTTTTTGCTACTTCAGAAGTGTTTGGGAAAGTATTATTCCGTGTATAGGCATAAATAAAAGACTGAGGGTGAAGGAAACCATGTATGCAACTGATTCGAGGTTTAATTTATTCCATTTAATCAATGGATGTGTGAATGTTGACCTTTTATATTTTGTTATTTTTAACTTGTGAATAATCATGTATGGTTTTACTTCAGTCTGACAAGGTGACTTTAACTTGCATGTACAAACATCCACCATCTGAACAGTACAACAACTTGCAATGCAGAGAGTTGTGTTGAGTGCTGAACTTTTAAAATGGTTTTTCACCACTGACTTTGTTAATTTCTGTTGTGGGTTGTGTGTCCTGTTCCATCCATTGCTACCTTTTAAGGCTTGAAAAGTGAATCTGTGGGATTTACTTGCTGTTGAGTCTGCCTTGAATGAAGCACCTAGTGTTCAAAAGACGTGTGGAATTTAAACCTTGGCTTGGTAAGAATATTTCCAGCATACGATTGAGGATGCACTAGTTAGATGATATTTTATTATATAGAATGTATATTTGAAATATTTTGCCACATTGTATATGCCTTTTGAGCAAAGAACAAGTAAGAAATTGTCTTCATTTATCTCACCAAAAGAGAGTAGGAGGCTTTCAGTGTGTGTGATTTTGTACTTTATTTTTACCACTAGCCATTACAGTGTTCTTGTTTTGCAATAAATCTTGCTGTTGGAGGAGAGAAAACAAAACAACACAAATGAGCATCCTTTTCCAGCTTACCAGAATTCACTCAAGTTTTGTGGAGGGAAGAAATCTGGCAGAGTCCTGTGAAGTGAATAGCAGAGCTTCTACTGACTTGAGTAGGGCCAGGATTTCATTCCGGATCCCCAGTGATAAATGGTAGGCTTTAGCCCCTTTGAAAGATGTATAGCTACTTAGTCAGTTATAGATCATAAAGCTTACAAAAAGGAGATTTGGAAATCTGGAATTTTTATTTTAACAATAAAAAAGTTATAATATTAGTGACATCTTGATGCCACTATAATGCAATCAAAGCTAAGCAAAGTTTTTGACAAAATGGCTTCTGTGCAGAAAGAAAGATACTACCAAGTAGCACATTGGTTATAGGCCTTGATATTGATTGATAGTGTGCACACCAAGTTTCCAGAGAGAGTTTCTGGCATCAGTGGGACATTTGATATACATTAGGAGGCTACAGCCTTGTGGATGAGTCAGAGAATGGGTGGGCCTTACCTAGTTGCATTTTGATGTTGGATTGCTATTCTAGTAGGAACTCAAACTATCATCCACACATTTGAGTTCACCTTGACATGACAGGACTCACAGTACATTCACTGCAGTATTTAATACTTAAGTCCCCAGCACATAAATGCAAAGGGTAACCCCAGATTCCAGTGAGTGGCAAAATGACAAAACTCCTGATGCCTTTAGTAGGTGAGGATTTTATCACTGGTAGGAAACTCCCAGCTTTTTGCCATAGAAAATGCTGAAGAATCTTTAACTCCTAGTATCCTCTTGTGTCAATTTACCGATGTGCAGATAAATGTTAATTTAAGTTTAAAACTTTAAACTTTAAAAATGGAACTTTTTAAAAACAAAGAAACAAGAAAATAAGGGACGTCATAGTGACAGAAGCTTTATAAGATATAGTAGATGAAGGACTCCTGAGTGTTTAATGCATTTTTTCCTTTCCACTTATTAATGACATCATATATTCTAAAAATGCTGCTGTATTTAGACTAACAGCAACAGATAAGGCTGTGAATATATAAAGGACCTTTCCAAATGGACTCTGAATTTTTAATGGTTAAATTATCAGGTCTTTTTTTTTCCTTGTGAGTAACTGGAAAATTAGGTGTTCCTTCCCGAGTAATCTTTGCAGTGCTCACAGATTTTACTGTTAGTTTATCACAATTCTGTGCTCATGTTTACTGTGCCCATAACTTTGTATTAAAAAGAGAAAGTGTGTATATATATATAAATATATATATTTAAAAAGTGTAAAATATGCATAGTTTCAGGACGATATCTGTCCAAGGTACTTGAGCATATATGCCTTACGTTCTGGGTTCAATTTACAGAAATAAAATGGCCCTCTCCAGTGGATATCTTGCATCTTCAGCACCTCCTCTTGACAGTGAACAGGCACTCAGCACCTTGCAAAGTCTGGCCCAAATTATGCTGCATGGGGGCACAGGGGGACACAAGGAAAAGCCTGTTGCAATCTCAGCCTTGTACTGAGATGAAGCAACTTTAAGGCAGATTAGCATACTTACCCAGCTAGTGCTTGTGTCATACTTTAAGTGACTAGTCCATCTCCCACAGATATCAGTTTGAAGTGAATTGAGCTCTTGGATCATAAAAACTGCTCTCTTTGTCTGCCAGGTTGTTCTTTAGGTTGGAGAGAAGAGGAAAATGATTAAAAGGAAGGAAAGGAGCAGCTTTGGAGGGCTTGAATTATGGCTTCGTAATAGAACCTAGTAAGGATTTTCCATTTTAAGGTTGGTTTGTTTGTTTGTTTTTAAAGGTATCTGCTGATTGCAGCAGCCATTTGACAGAAGGGACAGCCTGGAGCTGGCTCAGGAGTGACCACTGCATCATTGAGTGGACCCTCCTTATCAGGGCTTTAGCATATGTCAAGGTGATCTAGAAAATGTTTATGGTTTCAACCACTGTTGTTGTGGGCAAGGAGAGGTTCATATCCGAACCTGCCATTTGTGAGACAGTGACAAATTCATGCCCCCCCGGCGGGGGGGGAGGGGGGGGGGGGGGGGGGGGGGGGGGGGGGGGGG
>NC_048893.1:74128791-74196242 GCF_011077185.1 Oxyura jamaicensis | reverse complement strand
CCCCCCATTCCTTATTAAATTTCACCCAGGTTAAAGTTTGTAGCATTTGCACTCTCTCTGTAAATAAACCAAAAAGAAATGGCATGCCCTTGCGTTAAATTTGAATTGAACTATGTATTACAGTTATAAAATTTTCTCACTTCACGGTGGTAAGAGTTTCGCTTCTGATCAACTACAGAACCTCACTCTTTCTTTACAAAAATAGAAAATTTCATTTTCTGAAGTGTTTCAAACCTTCTCATGGGGCATTAGCAAAAAGGAAGCTACACATGCTAATTCTAACAAGTGCCATATTATGTACTGGCCAGCATAATTTTTTTGTTTGTTTGCTTTAGTTGAATACACAAGCACTATTTTCCAGTGCACAGGGAATTTATATGGAGAACTCCTGTAATTTATTACTAATGATAATTAACTGTGTTACCTCTCTCATCCATGAGGATACAGTTTATTTTCGCTGGTGATGATGCTATGTTGTTGGGGGAAAAGGGGGAGAGTGACTGTTTGGTAAGCCCATATGGTAAGGCTGAGGTAAACATTCTAAATGTCCAAGCAATGGAGAAATGCAAGTCCCACTTTGAAAAGTGAGCCAGGAACCTGCCTCCCATTACCTTTCAGTGGGACTTAGGTTCCCAAGTGCCTGAATTGCTTCTGAAAATGCTGTGTTAGCTTTGAGATTACTTGCTTTTCTAAACCCTAGCAAGTTGGAAGGAAGTTCTTCAGCAAGAGACCTATCACTAGCATTAGCAATATGCAAACATGCTTTCATTGTGAGGTAAGAGGGAAAAGATCATTTAGTGAAATAAGTCTCCTCTTGGGGCACTAATTGCCTTCTTTTTAGTGTGAAGAGTATTACATTATTTTAGTGAACTGGGATCATATGAGTATGAGCAAAATACTGATCTTGTCATTTTTAGTGAGTTATCTTGAAGCATATAAATTCCTGACGTGCATTAACTTGAGTGAATGGGGCCTTAATGATCCATGTAAATAACAAAATTGTATTCAGATATTTTTTCCAGAAATAGTCTCTAATAGTCTGTACTGTATTAAAGTAAGTGATAAAGTGTTACTTTTATATTACACCTTTTTTTTTTTTTAGAACATTAAAACATGCACGTTTATTCTATTTGCTACAGTATTTTAATGTTTTGGATGAAGGCCATCAGTTGTATGGAGATGACAAAACAATCATTCTGTCTATTTATTCAGTATTGCTGCTTAAAGTTTTCAAAATAAAGCTTTCAATGCCAATATAGTGACTAATTGAAAGCTGTTCTAGCTCTCTTCAGATATATTTTCTATGTCTATATAAAGTTAAAGAAGTGAAACTTGGTATATAAACTGTTATACCAGCAAAGAATTGTTGCAATAATGTTGTGGGAATGGTTGGGGGTATGTGTGTGTGGTATATACATAAATACATGCATGCAGTGAATGCATTTAGGCCTTGAGTAAATGGAGTGCAGAAGAATGTTCAAATCCTTTGCCATCTTGCAAGCAACTCACATGTGTGACCAAATACTGGCTAATGCATCGTACTAGCGTGCAGTGCTTATGAGGGACAGAGCAAGTAGATGTGGTTGTAAAAGATCAGTTTGGGACCCTTTGAACCAAATATGGCTTGACCACATTCTTGAGTATTCCATAGATGTGTTTCTGAACTGGGCCTAAAAGTGTGTTCTGATAGAAAATTCTTTCTGTTGAAGCAAAGATGTCTCATTTCAAGCATAGCAGCTACCTATGAAGGTACCTCTGAAAATTCAAAGAGTTCTGAGATGGGCAGAGGGTTCTGAGATGGTTCAAGTATGCCCACTGTAGTTAGTAGAGGGTATCAAAATGCAGAGAACATTAATATTTGCAAATATGGTCACCCAGTGAAACTACCAACGGGTCTCTAACTGGAAGATTTGAGTTGCTGAATCAAATGAGCATTTGATTACTGCTCCGCTTCAATGCAGGATGAAAATCTGTACTATGTGTAACTGCATTTTGTCATTTAAAAAAGCTTCTATTTTTGATTATTCTCATGAACGAAAGATAATGATTATGATTCCATACAATAAATTCCCCTCTGAAACTTTGGGTCTTTACAGTTCATGGTTTGCTGGAATTGCACTATCTCGCAGACATCTCTCATACAGCTACTGGAACTCTGTCCATCAAAGAAGAAGGTGATGTTCTCTGTGGCCAGAGCTCAGATGCTCCCATAAATGGCCTTATGTTGAGCATCAGGGCGCTGAACGCGCCCAGATGGCAATTTACTTGGGGGCAAGGGACATGCAGATGGTCAGTGTGGGGCCTCCACCAGAAAGTGTGCACATACTATATTTGCAATACAAATACATCCCGGGAACTAGAAGAGATGGAGGAGCTTGTTTTCACATGAGGAACTATTACTAAGATTAATATTCATTCCAAAATGATAGAATCAATCTGCAACTCGGATGAAGTTTAACTTTTAAAGCAGAGAGGCAGGGGTTTGTTTGGAGATGATCAAAGAGAGGAACTGAACAGACAGAATCTTCACAGAAAAGAAAACACACACATGCACACACGGCACACACGGCACACACACACACGGCACGCACACACACACACACGGCACACATGCTTCAGCAGGAAGAAATCAAGCTTTGAACAAGGAACTGAAGGCTGGATTCAGGCTTAATTCTTATTCTGAAGACACCAGAGCCTGTGAAGATCCCTTGAGTTTATTTTTGTTGATCAAGGCAAGGAACTCATCACAGCCAGGGAATTATGATTTAAGCTATCCATATACAGTCTGTAGTCTTATATCCCAACAACCGTCTTTTCCTAAACCAACTGGAACCTAATCTAATTTGCTGTGAAGACAAATAAGCTAACAGTAGTAGCACTGTGGACAGACAGACAGTAAGGCAATGCCATGAGGTTTGCTGAAACTAGCGAGTGGCATTCATATGGGAAGGACCACGCAGGTTGTAGAGGACCTCTGTTCCTGAAAGTTGCCCTTTTCTGCATCTGTCCAAGTCAACTGGCTGCTTTTTGTGGTAACCAAGGTTTCCTAGCACATTCAGCAAAGTCAGTGGCACAGCTAATGGTTCTGATCTTTTGCTTTGCCTTTATAGAACAAAGTGATATATTTGTGCACGACTGCTGCAGCACTAACTAGCTTAGTGTAACTGGACTGCTAATGAGATGCAAAACCAGACCAGATCAATGGTCCATTTCATTTAAAAGCCATTCTGGGTTTTGCTTGTTGCACCCTTGTCAGCTAGGTAGTATTTCTTTATAAACCCAATTTTTAATGATTGTTTCAACTAAGTTCTCTAGTGTCTGAAGTAGGACACAATAAGCAATGGTCCCCATTATTGCCTTTCTTAAAAATGATGTATTTGCTACCTTTGGTATTGTAGCTAACGGTAATGAGGGAATATTTTCTAGGACAGCCACTGTTTCATCACTGACTTTCTCCAGAAATACTGGATGGAGGCAGTCTCAGCTGGTCTCATTTGTTTGATTTTTCCAGGTGGGTATGCTGCGCGCTGTGTCCCCTCCTTTGCAGTACATTCCCTGTTCTGTGTGCTGCCAGGTCACCAGGCAGTGGCTTTGATTTGTTAAGCATGAGTAACTGCCAGGTGGGTGACTAGAAAAGAGCCTCTTCAGAATGTGGTAGTGCAGCGAGGAACTTGATGCAAGTGGAGGTGATGAACTTAACTGAGCACACTCACCACTTGTCTGATTGGCTCAGCCACTGCCAGTGTCCATGTGCTGCTTCTGCTGGGCCTGTCCGTGTCGCCTGGGGCAAGAAACTTCCTTGTTGTTATACACAGAGCCCTGGTGTTTCTCTCCTGTGCGTCTGATAAGCTCTGCAGTGACTCATGCCTAAAAGAGATGTCCACCTCTCTTGCAAACTAGATTTTGGTTGTTTTTATTTTATGGAGATGCTTTTCTGATCTGAATCACTGGCTATGGAAGGGTGGCAGGAATCTCTGCATTCTGTTATGCAGTGGTAGAGTGTCATCAGAGTGACCTGTTTGGTCATCCAGAGGTTGAATGGTGAAAAGCAGCTACAGCAGAAGGGATCTTCAGCTGCAAGAGTTGCTAGTTGGGTGTCAGTCTCTAGTTTTTGCTTCGGTCCACATGAATTAAGCATGTCTGACCTTTCATTTTGCAGTACTCTAAGTCACAGGTCTATCAAGGAAAAGCAGAGTTACAGAAACAATGTGAAGTCCACTCAACGGGACAGAGTCCTGAACAGTAACGCACAGATGAATAGTATTTGGCCTGTAACAGTTATAATCTAGATCCCACACCCCCGTCTCATCATTTAATCATGTTATTAGTTGCATACATAATGGCTTGTTCCCCAATAGCATGCTTTCATTTAAGCTGTTACTGCAAAATATGGAACTGATGCTATGTTCCAGCTATGTTTTCCCCCTTCTGTGCATGTTTTTATATGTGCTGTTTTGTGTTTGTTGATTCAGCTATGCACTTTGTCTTGCTTTACCCCTCTGCAGTAGGAAAAAAGAAGACAGTAATTGGGAGGTCTAGTGTGAAAATGCAACATAAAATTACTAATATTCAATCCTGGATCAAGGTATATGGAATAAAAGTTTCTTTTTAATGAACACAAGTTTGAAGAAAAATCTTCAGAATACTTCCAGCTGGGCTTATGAAAGGTCCGCTTAAAAACAAACAAAAAACCTTTTGCCAATAATTAGCTGCCTAGGTATTTTAAAAAAGGAAGGCTTCTGGTAAACAGAAAAGGAGAGAGGGGCAGATTTGCACCAACAGCTGTAACCTGATTACTTGCCCTGCAGCCCCTTTCACTACCTGTGTGATAGAAAGTGAAGGGTATCATCCAGCTTTAGAGGCAGTGACAGTTGCTAAAATAAAACACAGGCCAGCCTTTAAATGGGGAATAACTGGAATGTCTTTGTTGCTGCCTATGAAGCTGCCCATAAATTTATAATGTCACAACCTGCAATGATATACCCTTTTTATCAGGTGTACCAACCTCCTTTTGATTAAATGTTATGTGTGAGAAAAGATTATTTGTGTAAAAGATTATTTCCAGAAGTACCCTTCTGGAAAGCTGATGAGAAACCCAAAGAACACCAGCTGACCGTTTACTATGCTTTGTTGATAAAACGTTGTCTTAACTGTTATCTTGACCTAGCTGATCTGCATCATGGTTACCAAGACTATGACCTGGATTCTCCACTGTCATGTAGCTTGTCTCATGAACAAAACCAGCTTGGATGAGACACTGACACAGCTAAATGAGAAAGGTAACAATGTCCGTTAGCTCTGCATTGGTGTGAAAGGCTACACGAGATGCAGGGCACCAGATAGTCTTGCCCCCTTGACAGATCACTGCAATTACAACAAGGTCTACGCGAGAGGGCAGCAGCACATGCTGACATGCCTCAAACAGCACAGTTGCAAAGCCACGTTGAAAAGCAGCTTTTCTGAGCATACAGCACACAATAGGGAATTGTAAAATACACAACATGCCGTCTTTAAATGCATTCTTACAGGAAGGACTTAGTAATACTTATAAAGAGCTGCCCACATTGCAGCATGCATGTATGTAGCTGATGCAGTTCTCACAGTCTGTGAGGCGAGCTCAGGCCCTTCTGAAACCTTCTGTACAGATGTGGGCTGAAGCATTCTGTTTCAGAAATTATATTCTGCGTGGGACTGGGAAGCTCTTGTTTCGCTTTACAGCTCTGCCACAGATTTCCTGTGTGTGACCTTGGGTGAGCTACTGTAATCCTTCTGGATTGGAGTCCCCCAGCTGTAAGCTTGAGATAATACTGCTTCATCCCCTTTGACTTTGTCTATATATACTGCAAGCCCTGTGGGGAATGGTGTCTTGTTTCCTATTTGTTTGGCAAACAGTACTTAGCCCAGTGTGGTCCTGATTGTGGCTGTGCCATCTCAATAGTATTGCAATAAAGTGTATTTTTTCATTGTACTCAGAGGATGACAGAAAGTCACTCTGAGTTGGTTTTACTTTAGAGTAAGAGCAAGACGTAGACATGATGAGGGAAGCTGGGGGTTTCTGAAGGTGAATTCTTGTTTAGCTTTAAATTGATTTTTTTTTTTTCTAAAGGGACACAAAGGAAAGGCAAGTAAAGGAATAAAAAACAAATAAAAACTTTTATTTCAACTGTAGTTCAACCGATTCTTCTTCCAAAACAATGCTATTACAAGAGGCAGCCTAACTCCTTTTCCAAGTGCTACTTGGGCATGTGTTGTAGCTAATCAATAGAAATGATTGACTAAGCAGGTGGAGATTTGCTCGCTGGTCCTAAAAGTTCCAGTATTTCCACAGGCCTGCTGATGTTCTAGGAACGTACAAGCAACTGGTAATCCCCTGTGACAGGCTGCCACTTCATGATTGTCTCTAGAAAGCTAAATCCCCTTTGGTATTACAATGGCTGAAAAGAGTGCACAAGAGTTAAATCATACAAGAAGGCTGCATTTTGGGGGGTTGTTTTTTGACTCTTATGTGTTTTGTGAAAGCACTTCCCCCAAAAATCTTCAACAAGCCATCGAGCTGCCCTTACTCTGGAGACCTGTAAAGAATGAGCAACCTTCAATGAGGCTCAGCACAAAGACTTAACCCTTCTGCTCAGTTCTGAGATTAAAGATCAAAGATTTTAAGGCATTGCCATCTGATCCACTTATGTTATAGTTAGTGAGCCACAAAGCAATGAGTAATCAGCCCCATGGCACCTTATCTCATATCCTGCTTAATAAGTTCTTGCTGCTACCTTTGTCCACAGTCCCCTCAGGAAGTATACAGCTGGAAGCACCTCCTTCTATGAACATCTCTTCTTTGACAGAAAAATGACTTAGTCTGACACTGATGGGAGCATGCGTCTGACACTGATGGGAGCATGCATCCCATAGATGGCTCCTGGGGCATGGTGTACAGATTACTCTCAAAGATCATTTAAAATAACTGTACTTCCATTGTAATTTACAGCACTGGAATTTCCCCCCTGACCAGCTGTGTTAGGCATTTTGTATAGCTGCTTCATGTTTCACAGGCAGACGGGTGGTAGATCTTCACTTTCTTATTTCTCAGTTCTGTAGAACAAATTGCAGTCCAAACATACACCTTCCCAGTGTTGTTCCTGGAACACAAACAACCCATGTTTACACATGCATTTTTCTTTACAGATGTACTAGGAGTGCCCACAAACATCATCTGATGACAGCAGCTTGTTAGACGATGGTAACTCCTCTCCCAGGTGTTGAAGGATGCACAGGCAGCTTTCACTCTGATCCTTGCCCACACATATTCCCATCTTCTTTAGTTGCCTGCATACCACTTGTAATAAGCAGTTCTTGTCTATTCCACATGTATTTTCTACTTTTTAAGCAGCCTGATATTAAACAGGTTTTCCCTACTCATTGTGTTGATACATTCCCCTCTACAGATGCCCTCTTCCTGACTTCACTCTGGAAACTGAAGTCTTGAGTATAGTGCATTTAATTTTCAGACAGATTCCGTAGAACTGGAAAAAGCAAACACATTCATGCTTTCAGTCCCCTAGATCATAGCAGCTTCTCTCTAGAACAACAGAGGGCACCATTCTTCTCTCAAAAAAAAAACAAAAAACTGCAGCTCAAAGAGGCATAGCCTTGCATTTAAATAAAAGTTTGGGAACTATAACATTTCTCTCTCAGTAGGTGACTTGGACAGAATGTTCTTCCTCCAAGGAGGTTCGTCCCCACATTCTGGGGGAAGGCCCTGGTTCAAAGCAGTTCTCAGATAAGTGCATTTCATCTCTCTTGTGGATCTTGTCCTAATTTGCACTGAATAATTAAGCAGACACGTACTGAGAAATAGCTTTAACCTATTGCTTAGAGTATTAAATCTGGGCTAAGAGGAAACCAGAGTGCCAGTTCCTACCCCAGCTCCTGTAAACGTGCATTATTTGTTTGTTTCCACTGGGTTTGTAATGTAAAATGCACAAACAGGGCAGGAATCTAGGTTTCTCCTCTCAGGTGACTGCATTATCTTCTAATTATTGTGTTGCCCTACAGGTGCCTCCAGCACAGCCTCCCTGCCACCTGGTGAGTGCTGCCACTGCTGACAGCTTTGAAGTAAAGGAGTGTATCTCTTTCAGCTGCTGAAAATATGCTGATTTGTGCATCTACCTCTGTGAAAGGCTTTGGGGCTGAGTTCTGACTAGGAGGCAGTGATGGTCATCTGGAGGCCCAGAGAGGGCAGGGGCACAGATGTGTCCTATTAACTGGTTTGTACTGCTCTCTTCTGGTCCCATTGGCTGCAGTGAATTCCGTCCCAGGCTCTCACCCAAACCCAGGCAGCTCCTGCCTCTGGGCTATGCCATGTGAGCAGCAGCAAGATTATGCTATGACCAGGACTGGTGGCTGATCAAAGCCCCTTGGCTGCAGCAGAAAACAAACAGGAGAGCTGCTGAGGCTGTACTAGTGTGTTCCCTGCTCACAGTGCAGCAGAAGGGTCCAGAGGGTGCCAAAGACCTCCAGCTTTCTGAGGTATACCTCGGAAATAGACATAAATGGAAGAACTGCATATGCAACAGGTATGGTAGGAAAGGCTAGCAGCATCTAAATAAATAAAAAGTTCAGGTATCCAACACGTGTAGCAGATGCTGCTTGGGGGTTAAGCACTCCTGGTGCTCAAGTCGTTTTGTGAAGCCAAAGAAAGGCTGGTGTGCCTGAAAGCCAGACTGTTCTGTAGTCGTTTGGTTTACAGTTGCATCAGCTGTGCTAATAAAAGCTCTTGCCTTCCCCTACAGACTTTGCTTATATCCATAGACCTTCACAGTAACAACATTATTACTTGAAAAATGGCCTCTGCCCAAATTGTTCCCTGATTAGCTTATTAGCGCCTCAGCTAATAAAAGAGGGGCGGGGATGTCGCCACCGCCGCCATGGTAACTGAGGGCACGCCCGGCGCCGCCCAACGGGCGCTGTTGCCAGAGTGAACCGCCGCGGCCCCGCCCCCCGCGCGCCCCCTCCCCGCACGTGCCGGGCAGCGTGCGCGGCTCTCGCGTGGACGTGCGCGTGAGGGGCCGTTGCGGCCGCACGTCCAGGGCTGCGGCGGGCATGAGGCGATGATGGTGGGGGCAGGGACCGGGGCCTCGTCGGCCATGTGAGGCAGCGCCTCTGGATCCTGCACTGCGAGGGGCTTTTCATCAGCCGCACTGTTGCTTGAGGAACAGACGAGTTCGACTTGAACATAAATGAAAAAAATAGTGAAGACTTTCTGTTTCCCTGGCTGCTGGTCTTGCAAATGCATTTGGAGATCTCACTGCTAGTGAAAGCGCTTTTTGTGTGTCTTGGGCTGCGTTATTGTTAGAGAGGCTGTCCTCGGTGGCCTGGGGTTGTTCCTGTTTGTTTTTGACAGAGATGCTTATATTTCAGCCAAGGGGAAATGTTGGTCCTGCAGCTGGAAGCTGGGGTCGAGTACTACGGGCTGTGCTGGCAGCACTGGTCTCTACCAGGGAAATACTGATCAGGGGTGATACTAACACTAACACCACGCACAAGGATGGCCACTGGTACGGGACAGGGGGCCCTCGAATCACTGCAGTAAGCTGTCACCACGTGTGAAGCCCCTAATGCTGTAACTAGACTGACTGCTGTTCCTGTGTGGATTGCAAACAATGTTATGTGCAAGCTTGGTGCTTGCCTGCCATCAGGTAACAGCAGGGCTGGACCCTTAGCAATTTTGTTGACAGAGTGCAGTGAGAATAGAATCTGCTTCAGCATCTATCAGATCAGTTGGCTCTGTAGTGCAGATATGACTCCAAGTGCACTCGGGGAGCCAATTTTCTGCTGAGTAAGAGGGTGCCATATTTACATAGCTCTGAGGTTGTTCTTTAGAAATTTCTCAGTTGTGAGAGCAACATGACCACAAAGGTTTCTTTTTTGGTAACTGGTTCTCCAGGTTTTGCTCTGGATAGAAGTATTCTGGAGTGAGAGCTAGCCTCACCTTTGAGCTTTGAGAGAAAGACAAGCAGAGATGCAACTAGGAGATGGTTCCCTTTACTGGCTGCTGGGCTGCAATCATACGATCACGCAGACAGCACTACCCAGCAGATGTCTTGTACTCAGGGAACTGCTGATACCAAAGGACTGAGGGGACCAGTTCCCAAAGCATTCATCCAAGATTTGCGCTAGTCTGTGTTGTGCAGCTTCTGTTAGATCAAGCACCTTACTGTGATAAACTGTGAGGGGGAAAGGAATGTGGATGTGTTTCTAATGAGGAGCAAGTCTGCATTTCTAATTTGATCCTAGATCTCTGCTGAAGTCAAAAATCTATAGAGGCAAGTGAAAACCCGTGCACCTGCTTTTAGACTAAACCAAGATAAACAGGGATGCTAAGCTTTAAAAATACATGATTAAAAATAAATAAATTAACAAATAAATAAAAAGGCAGGCCTCTGTGGATGCTGGAGAAAGAGTTGTCCCCAGCCTCTTGGCCCTGGAGAGCAGCCTGAAATCGCAGTGCCTGCTTTCTGGGAGGCACAAGGGCATGTCTTCTTGCCCGTGCCAGGTGTCACCTGCCTCCTGTGGGGCACAGTGGGAGTGCCATGCAGGAGGAGGCACGCTTGCGGCCCAGGAAAGGGCAGCAGCGGCAGGTGCAGTACCGCTAGGCGCCCTGTGAGTGCAGTGAGGCAGAACGGGATCCACCGCTCGACCCGGGGCAGGGCAGCTCCGTGCAGCCTGCGGCATAGCCGTAATCGAGGCTGTGGTGAATTTAGTGTTCCTGACAGGCTGACAGCCCTGGAGACCTGTAGCCACGGAAAAGGTGCAGAGAGTGAAGTGACAGCGGCAGTTCTCTCTGGCCCACACGTGTCCAGGACTTGCATGGCTGCTGCTAGTGGCAGGTGAAGCCCCTGGCTTCTCTGGGCTGTTTTGCAGCAAGCTACAGAGACCGCAGCATGAGCAGAGACAGTAAATAGAGATTAAAGCTTTCTTGAGTGAAGATGGCTCTAAAATACCCAAGTGTTTTACTGTGGAGGGGAAAAGAAAAAAAAGAAAAAAAAAAAAAAAGGTGTTGTTGTTACTTGCTTTCTTTAAGGTCATGATTTCAAGTTAATTTCTTCAAGGAGCAGGCAGGAAACGTCTCAAATGAAGGCAAAGATCACGTGACTCCAGGAGCTGATGTTCAAGGAGGAAAGGAAATACATTGTGAGACCCACAGACTATAAATTTACCAGGGCTGAAATGCAGTGCACACAGTTGCCAGGCTTGCTGGATGTTGAAGCCGTTCAGTCTGCTCTGACTAGAAATGAAAATTAAACAAACAAACAAAGAAAAAAGTCCCAAAACAGAGACTTAGGACCTACTCCAAAGCCCATTACACTTGAGAAAAGGACTCACATTGACTTAATTGGTAGGTCTTTCTTAAACAGATCTGATAATCAATTCGAGTTCCAAAACTACAATCTTTCCAAATAAAACTTTCATTGCCTTTAGTGGGAGTTGCAAGATACTACCTTCCAATGGCTTAACAATCTCAACTGTGTTTGTTTAACGTACTGTAATGAAACCTTTCATGCCACTATAATCTACTGGATAAATAAGAGCCGTTTTCAAAGTTTATTGCTTAAGAAAATACATTTACCAGCTTACAGCCTTTATCTTGTGGCTTATGAGAAATAATACAGCATGTACCCAAGTGTATGCAATAAGTGCAGCACCCAGTCCTGCGCTCTGAGTACTCAGGACGCACAGCTGAGAGTTGCTCCATATACGGTAGAGTTACAGAAAGTGCATAGGAAATAACAAGCATTGATATTTGCACAGAAGTGAATGTGTATTAAAGCCTGTCTGTTGTCTTTTTTTTTTTTTTTTTTTTTTTTTTTAATTTCGTTGTTGTTTTGTTTTTAACTCTGAGAAAATCTGAAACATACAGTTTGACTTAGGCTCCAAAGGGATCTGAGGAAGACTGGAATTGAATAATTGAAGCTGATTCTTAGGGTCCCTCCTGTCATTTGCCTTTTGCCTCCAGCAGCTGCAGCTGTGGATTATCAGTCTCAATTACAGCCCCCCCCTTTTTTTAAAAAAAACTTTTTGCTTTTGTTGGGTTTTGGTATTATCTGAACACATATTTGTCTTTATGTTTATGTAATAAAATTTAATAGACACTATTGACACTGTATCTTGGTGTGAAGTCATTTGGCATGCTAATAAAAATAAGCCTTCCTGTTATTGTACATGGTAAAAATACTGAAATTGGTAAAACCCTATAAGGATCTTGGCTTATAGCCCAATGAAATCTAAACTGATTCATATTCCCAAAGGCTGGAAATATGAAAAAGACATACAGCCCGGTCTACATCCAGGCTTCAAACCACCCAAGTTGTTCATGAGGGGTACAGGTTTTACAGGTTGCTTTCTTTTTTTTTTTTCCAGAGGTACTGGTAGCTTCACCCTTTCTGTGCATATAATAAAATGGCAGGAAGGGCCTCATACTCGGTAAGGCCGATTCCCTCCCTGCTGGAAGGAGTCGGAGCATGTAAGCACATTCATCCTTGCGTCAAGTAACAAGAGTTAAGCTGTTTAAGTATGCAGGTCCAAGTAAAGTAGTTGGTGAGTTATAGAGTTGAAGAGCTGCACTTCATTCACGTTCACTCGTGTGATAATCCAGGGCACAGAGCAGGATCCAACGACAACTGTGGTCAGCGACAGATTTTTCCATTACCTTTGATAACTTTTGAGTTCAGCCCGCAAATAGCTGACTTCAACAGCTGTAAGGATGTATCACAGCAGCCTTCGGCCTGTTGCCACCGCTTCATGGAAAACGCACGTCTGCAGAGAGCCTTTCTCTGTCTTTTTCTAGTAGGAATTAATTTCATTATAGTTTCTACACAGAAAATGCGTATACCTGTTTTTTAACAATCCCATTTGAATGGTTTAGAAAATAGAACTTATTTTTCACCACGGTCATATTTTCTCCTGCATTTCAGAGGACTGCTGGAATCAGGACGAGTCTTGGCGTTTTCTGTGACATTTGTGTTCCAACTTCATTCATTGTCAGCACGGCCGTGAGTACAGAGTCATTGGTGTTGAAGAACCAGTAGAGGGAGCGCAAAACACTTACTTTATATTTCTCTCTTACATAAGCATTGGCTACTGTTTAAGGGTTTTCTTAATTTTTTTTTTTTTTTTTCCTGGAACAGGAAGAATTTTTGAAAGAGAATGTAATCAGAGGCTCAGATATCAAATCTGTGTAAGTCTTTGGAGTGCTGCATTTCCACGCTATAAATTACGTGCCTGTTTCCACCACTCTATTCCCCCTCCTGCTCTCCAGCCCCCCCAACCCAAATGTTCAGTTTTCCTGGGTGATTTCCAAGCAGGAACATGCATCCTCCAGAGTTCATGATGCTCGTGCCATTAGATTGTCACGTGAATTGTATTGTCACGTGAATTGTAACATTTGCTATTGGTAAACAAAGCTTACACACAGCATCAGAAGTGTAAAATATTAATTTTAAAAGACACAATATTTTGCAAGAGGGAAAGAAAGTAAACATCAGGAAGAAATACATGTTTCACATGCATGATTTATATGTTGCATAGCGAAACGTGCAAATCTGAGAGTTTGCTGAAGTGAGTTAAAGGAAGCCAAGCAAATTGAAACCCAGCTTAAAAATGTGAAGAGGCATTAAATCATTATTGTAAACCACACAGTGATGCGTTTTGAAGCTCAGTGCACCCATTATTAGGTATTATCATGAGATTTTTAATTAGTAGACAACCCCATTTTGTGTATTAAAGTTTTTATTCCTTAGTAAGAATTTTTTAAAATCACAAAATAGTGTGGAAATATTTAGATAATAGAATTCATGGAGTGCTGGAAAATACTGAATATAAAGATTGATTTTTAATATATCACATACTAAACTGTTCTAAAACAGCTGGTTTCTTGCAGACAGGATTTATTTTTTTTAATAATTTAAGACAGCATAAGCTTGTATCAAGCATAAGCATTGTAACAAAAGTGCAACTTTTTCAGCAAATCCTCCCAAAAGATATTTAACTCAAAATATCATTAACACATATTTTCTCCCTACAAAAATAGCATGTCAGACATCATTAATTGGATGTATTAACAACTATTTACATACAGCCACTCTGTAGGCTAGTAAGATTTTTTTAACGTTGTTTAAACACAGCGTTTGAGGCAAACAGTAGCAACAGCAGCAGCAAATGCACCAAACTGACTAACAGACCCAGGATACTTATTCACTCCGAGTCAGACTGTTGTGTCTCACCTCTTACATAACATTCAAGTGAGATTTCTCACAGTGCTACCTTGGCAACAAACTAAAAATATCTAGGCAAGGTCTTGGTTTAAGCCTTATTATAAAAGCTTTATCTGTGTAATTATCTGGCGTCTCGTTTGTCTCCAGAAAGGGAAATAGCAACATTTGAGAATGGGATGAGGAGAGAACCCATACAATAAACTTGTCCCCCGTGGGCTGATCGCCTCTGAATGCAAAGCAAGGGGTTTACCTACGGCCTCCAATCTGTGCCATTCACAATTTAGGATAAAATGGGTTCAGGCTGATTAACTGCTCTGTGTTTTCTCAGGGGGCAGTGGATGGGGGGGATTCTTTTCATAGTTCAGTGCAGAAACATTCATTTTATACAGCAAGGTTAGGTAGAAAAAATCTCTCAGGAACATAATTAAAAAGACAGGGTGAGAACAAACACACTTGCCACACCTGTATATCTTAGCCAAAAAAAAAAAAAAAAAGTAAACACAAGGTTACATAATGGGTCTGACCCTCCTTCCCTTGCACACCCACAACTCGCTGGAGCCAAAACCTTGCAGCATCCCCGGGTGCTCAAGGCACTGCAGGTTGGGACTCAGGGTTCATCTGACCACGGGCCGCTCCCTGATAAAGTGCTACCAAAGGCGCAAGGGTCTGCCCTTCCTTCCCTTGACTCGCTATCCCCTCTGCCCTCACTCTGAGCCCACCCAGGTCTCCCAGCCAAGGGCAAGTTCCTCAGTGGGACCCAGGGACACTGTACGAACCCACTCACAATAAGGTGCAACATTTAAGTTACGTTAGAGAGAGAGAGAGAGAGAGAGAGAGAGAGAGAGAGAGAGAGAGAGAAGTATCCTTACTATTCTTCCTTTCCTTCTTCTTTTTCCTTTTTTGTGTTTGTTTGTTTGTTTGTTTTCCTCCTTAACATATTTATGCATTTTTAAAGCCAAACATTACAAAAATACTGAGTAGCAAATTTTATCCTCGGCGGTCCGCCGCGGGGACCGAGGGTTCCCGGGGAGAGCGGGCGGCCGAATCCCGGCTCCCGGGCCCAGCTCCCCGCTCCCGGAGCCACCTCCCCCGGCCCGGCCCGGCCGGCTCGGCCCGGCGATCCTGCGCAACCGCCCCCGCCCTCCAGTCCCCGGGGCCGCGGATCCCGGCGGCTCAGGGCCCCTCGGCGGCGGCGGGCTCGGGCTCGGCGGCGGGCTCGGCGGCGGCGAAGGGATGCGGGAGGTGGGGCGCCGGGGACAGCCCGGCGGCGGCCGCCGCCTTCTCGGCGGGGCCAAGCACAGACGAGAGGCAGGGGAAAGAGGCGGCGGCGGCAGCTGCGGCGGCGGCGGCGGCGGCCGCCTGCGCCGGGATGCCAGGGTAGAGGAGCGGGATGGGGGCGGCTGGGTAGAGATACTTCTCCAGGCTGCCTTTATCCAGGAAGGGCTGCACGTAGGCGGCGGCGGCGGAGGGCGATATGAAGTAGAAGGGCAGGCAGAAGGGGGCGGCCGGCTGTCCGAATGCCCCCCCCGCGCCGCCGCCCGCCCCCAGAGCCATCAGCGAGCCCAGCAGCGTGGCCTCGGGTCTCACCAGCGCCGCCGCCGCAGCCTCGGCGCCCCTCGCCGCCAGCCCCGACGGGGCGGGCAGGGGGCTGCCGCCGCGGTCCGGCTTGAGGCGCTTGGGCGCGGGGGGCGCCTCGTCCCCCGACGGCTCCTGCTTGATGGCCAAGCCGGGCAGCGCCCCCGGCGCCGCCGCAGCCGGGGCTTGGCCCCGCTCGCAGCGCCCCTCGGCCTCGCCGCCGTAGCCGCTGTCTGTGTCCGTGTCGGTCTCGGCGCTGACCTCGGCGGCGTGAGTCCGCTGGATGACGGGCACGCAGTTAGCCTGGCCCTCCGGCTTGTGGCAGGGCGGTGCGGGCGGGGAGGATGAAGAGGAGGAGGATCCCTTGATGAGGGGGGCCGGCGGCGGGGACAGGAGGTGGGGGCCGGCGAAGAACTGCGAGGAGATGGAGTGCAGGTGGCCGAGGAGCTGGGCGCATCGCTGCTCGCGGGGGGTCCAGCTCTCGAAGCGGGAGAGGTACTGCAGCACTTCCTTGGCACACGTCTGGAAGCCCGAGTGGAAAGCGTCCAGGTCGGCCTGCACGGGAGACTTCATGGACCGCTCCCCTGCGGGGAAAGCCGAGAGGGGACGGTGTTTGCTCGTCCTGGGCCGCCCGGCTGCACGCCTCCCCCCGGGGCCCGCTTACCGCTCTGCAAGGCGACGATCTTCTGGTGCTGCTGCTCCGTCAAGGCCGTCAGCGCCTTCAGGTGTTTCAAAGTCAGCTCCAGCACCACCGCTTTCTCCAGGTGTCCCAGCGTCTGCAGGGGCAGAGGGGGAGGCGGCAGCTTGACAGCCTGCGGTGTGTCCGCGGCTCGGGGATGGCGACCCCAGGGGCAGGGGTCGGGGTGCCCGCACCCCACCCGCACCCCACGCAGGGGCTGCCCCACTCCTCACCGTCAGCTTCAGATGCTCGGGCAGCAGGTCTTTCAGCTGGGCGATGCACTCGTTAATCCTGTCTCGCCTCTTCTTCTCTATCAGCCTGTGCGGCAGCTTGTACGTCTCCTAGGGAGCAAAACCCGGGGAAGCCGGGCGGTAGGGGCACGCCGACCAAAAGCAAAACAAGTGTCACGCCGAGCTCCGCCGCCCCCGCGGGGACAGCGACAAGCGCCGGCAGCGGGGATGCTCCGGGGGGCGAAGCCCCGCCGAGAAATTTGGGCAGCCTCGGAAAACTTCCTCTTACCTTGCTCTCGTCCCTCTTCACGCCTCTTTTGGGCTTGCACATGTACAGGGACGGATAGTCCAGCCTGCAGAAAAACACAAAGGTCCTGCGGCGGCGGCGGGAGCCAGAGACCTCGACTGGGCGAGCGGAGCCGGGCGCGGCGGCCGGCTCTGCCTCCGGCGCCCTGCAGCGCTTCCCGCAGGAGCCAAGCCGAGCCGAACCGAGCCGGGAGGCAGCGTGCCGGTGCCTTACCCCAGAAAATCCCTGTGCTCCAGGAGCTGCCGCTCGGGCAGGCGGGGGATTCCTTCATCCATGGCTGACGGCGGCCGCTGTCTCGTCGCTGCTCTCGGTCGAAGCCGTGGGATGCTGCGAGAGGTCCCTGCAGATCCGCGGGCGGCTCTCTGCACATGCAGCCTCCGGCCCCACTCTCCCGTGCAGCGGCCAAAGTGTGCGGCGGGGCGGCTCGGCTCGGCACGGCACGGCTCGCCCCCCCCCCCCCCCCCCCCGCTACCTCCGCCGCTCCCCTTGCCCGCCTCGCTCCCGCTCGCCGCTCACACGCCCGCAGCGCCGCGGCTTTGCACCCAACGAGCCGAGCCGTGCCGAGCCGTGCCTGCCCGCGGGGCACGCGCGCCGCCAGCCAGCCCCGCACCCGGCTCACGTGCAGCGCGCGCCGGGCGGGCGGGGGGCCGGGCCTGGGGCGGGGCCCGGAAGGGGGGGCGGGGAGGGGGGAGCCCCCGACGGGCTGCGGACGGGACGGGGGGGGGGTCCCCGCCGCCGGCCCCCGGGGCCGCCCTGCGAGAGGCCGGCTTCCCCTGCGCGCCTCTGCCGCCGCGTTTTGTCCCTGCGTTTTTGATGTTTTAATCTTTTTCTTAATTATTATTATTATTATTGGGGTTTTGTTTTTATTACATTTTTGTATTTTATTTAATTTTATTATTTTTATTTACTTTTATTTCATTTTTATTATTTCCACTTTTATTATTTATTATTTTCCCTTTTCAAACGTTCCTTTCCCCAGTCCCCATCACTGCTGTCATTCCCCACCCCCCCGCCCGCACATAATCCCGCCTCACCCCGCGCACAGGGCCGCCAACGTGACCCGACCTCCCCCCGCCGCCGCCCCGTGCCCCCCCGGTGCCCGTGTGCTCGTGTCCCTGCCCCTCGTGCCCCCCGCTCCTCCCGGCCGTGCCGCAACGTGCGGGGGGCGGCGGGCGGGGAGGTGCCCGCCGGGAAATGGCAGCACCACTCACGCAGACAGACAGACGGGCAGGCAGACAGACACGCGGACACACGCACGCGTGACTCGTGATTTTTCCACGCCGGGGCTGCACGAGGGACCGGGAGCGCGGGGGAGCCGGGAGCTCCGCAGAGGGGCCGCAGGCTCCTGCCTCCCGGCCGGAAAGCAAGCGGCGCTGCAGGCTGGTGCAGCTCCTTCCCCGGAAGCCTGATGGAATTTTCACGTTGCCAGTGGCACGAAAACGGGGGCTAAAAATAAACCGGGCGCCGCACGCCTGTAGGTGTTTTTTTGGGGGGAGAGGTCCGAGCCGCTGCCAGTGGTGGAGGTGGGGCGAGCTGCGGCCCCGATCCCTCTGGAGGGGGAATTTTGGGTCCGCGGTAGGAGGGGGGGGGGGGGAACTTGTGGGGCGCCTCCTTTCCCTAACTGATACAGGGGAGTGGGGAGCAGGGGGGGAGCACTTTTGGAGCACCTCCTTACGGAGCACCTGAAGCATCTCTGGAGCATCTCTGCCAGCTTCCTCCTCTCTGGGACAATCTGCAAAGCGAGACTTTGCTTCCAGGAGGAGAAATCCTGATAGTGGGATTCCTCTGAAACCGGGTGGGAATGGAAATCAAAAATGATCGAAAGATGCAAAACATGATCTGAGGCAGCTGGAGGCTTTGCAAGAGAAGTTCAAGCAACATCTGTAAACTTCTTAGAGAGGTTTATAAGAGGTCACTTGCAGACAAGGATAAAAGGCTTCAGTGTCCAGGGAGAGTGCAAAATTCTCCTGGAAGATTCCCAGTTTAAAATGGCAAGATGGATCAAAGAGGTGATCAGCAGCATGACCATCATGGAAAAGAATGTTTTTCAGAAAATAAGTGGCAGAAGAAAAGCTTTGACCAATTTACAAGCCAAGATGAAGCACAGCAAAGAGTTAAGAAGCTGAAAAATCACTCAGAAAAGGAAACCAGAGGTTTGCAGGTCACCACAGGGCAAAAACAGCCTCCTGCTGAAGACAAGGGCTAGCCAGAGCATCGCTGATCCCAAATGCTCACCATCATTTTCAGCCTAGGAGGAAGGAATCGGAGTGCCTGTCCCAGCTGAGTCATTGCGAAAGCCACCCTCTTTGAGGAGACTCCATTTGGGAGGTTTATTCAAGTCAGTCAATAACCACGGCATAAGGGAATGAATGCCTTCGAGATACAGTGCTTAGGAGCACCGTATTTGTGAAGGTATTAACAAGGACTTTTGGGATAAATTGGACATTGGCCTACACGCAGATTTTCACTTATGGAATGACCAGATGGAGATCAGGAGAAAAATCGAAATGAGAGCAGACAAAAACTGGGTTAGGAAAGAGGTCTGGTTGTCCCAGTGTCCAGCAGGAGATGCTGAGGGAGGAGCAAGTGAGCGGAGTCTGCATGCGAGGAAAGCTCCTCAGCCCTGTCACCCAGGTCCCAATGGCCCGCGGTGCAGAGACTTCCTGAGCCAGAAGTGATATCTCTTAATGTGTTTAATGGGAAGCCAAAGACACTGTGAGAGGCAGAGGAGTTTGCCAAGGTGCTTAAATCATTGGTTGCAGCAGAGCATGAGGCCAGGAAGCAGAAAATGGTGAGAGGCTGGTCAGTCATAGGCAGTCCTGTCAGCGCAGCTCTGTGGCTAGTGCAGAGAGGAAGAAGAGAACTTTTAATTTCAGACTGCCACGCATAGCTGAAGAATGTAAAAGGAGGGAGACAGTGGTCATGCAGACACGCAGCTGAATTCTAAAGCAGAAATAAAACAACCTGACTGCGGGAAAGTGGTGGGCTGAGAGGAGATACAAGGTGCAGCAAGGCCTCTGCAGCGCTGGATGAGAGCAGAATGCCCAACCAGCTGCAGCAATGGGGTTACAGCCAGCCTGAAGGGGCAGAGATGAGGGCCCACTATTGTTCAAAACCAATTCAAAACTAAACTAAACTAAACAAACTACAAGGGGGAGGCTGGTCACTGAGGCAGTCCTAGGCTGTGGAATCCCATGGCCTGGGTGATACTAGAAATGGCACAAACTCTACCAGACCAGGCAAGCTTGGGCTTGGGCTACCACTGACCGAACTAATCAGCTCAAGAGGAATGATGGTGACAGGAGAGCACAGACACATCCAAACCTTGGAAAGTCAGATCAACGAAACAGAGGCACTGGTGCAGAAAGTCAGGTGTGATGGGGGGCAGGCCGGTCCTCAACACTGTGTGGGTGTAACTGCACGATGAACACCAGGAACTGTGCCGTCGGTTTGGAAATTCCCTTTAAAAATGTGTTTCAAGTAAAGCAAACCATTTGCAGGTATCTGGGCTGCAGTTAAAAGCTGCCCTGCCTCCTGGGGCAGTAAAATTAAAGGTGGCTCCAGCCTGAGGCCACTTCCAGCCCTGGCTGGTGGGAGGTCTGAAATCTGCCTGGGGACCTGGGGCCTTACCCAATGGCTCAGATCTTGTGGGTGTAAAACAGAAACGATCCCCATCTGTCTGCCGGGAGTTTTCCAGGAGCAGCAACCAGGAACAAGTAAAACAACTTCCCCCTCAATTCCCCCTCTGCAGTCACTGCCAAGAAGCTGTGTCCATGAATGACAACACCCTTGGGTTCAGCTTGGTCACTCACAATGCACCTCAAAGCTGTGCATTACCAGCAAGAAGTGGAGCTGGAGGATGAGGAAAATTGCTTTCTCAGCAAAGCCTCATCATCTGGTGCTTCGGTGATGGTTGGGCCTTATGTAACACACCAGCTCTGCTGCAGAGGCTGGTGGGGAAGGTATGTCACACCACGCCATCAGGAGGCCTTGAATGGCCTCAGCCTTTCAAGAGGTCTGTTGCACTTATGCTATTTATGGGTGCACACTGAGACCTTTGAACAAGTGGTAGGTGCAGTTACACATGGATGGTGATAAGTTCAAGGCTGGCAGCCTGTAACTGGTCCCAAAGGAAAGGGAGCTGTTCCAAAAGCCCGTAAGTTACCTCTGCCACACAGCTGGTGTTGGGGAATTTCCACTGAAACAAAGAAAGCCGTGAGACTGTGGAGCTGGCCCTCTCCCCAGCCACTCACGGAGGTACAGGTTGGTAGGACTCTGCTCCTGTTACAGAAGGTTTGTTTGTAGATTTGCTAACATTGCAAAAGGCTCGCACAGGTAGGGTGACAGCATTTCAGTGGCCAACAGAAAGCATTTTAGCAGTTTCAACTACTGCAATTCTTCCCAGTGGTTCAATTTGCAGATAAGTTGTGTTAGTATTTGCACAGGAGGAACACTATAGTAAGGGCAGACTGTGCATCCCCGCTATAGCTCACTCTGTGGGCTTAGGAATCCCAAATGTAGTTTGCCCAAGCATAAAGAAAAATGTCAGCTTTGCAACTACACATGTGGGCACAAACAGAGTAGCAGTGGTGCCTAGGCCAGGCAGCTGCTCCGGGGCTAAATGCAAGCAACATCGATGATTCTTAAAGAGGATGGATGCGGAGAAGGAGATGCTTGTTTCCTCTCTTACAAGTTGTAGGTGTGTAAATGCTTCTAGTTCACCCAAGGGGACTGAAGAAGGGTGATGCCAGAGAGGGAATATGGGCTCCCAAACCAGCCTGTGTCAGAAGGTGCTTCACAGAAAGCATCTCAGTAGCTAGAAAGTGAGCTGGGAAACCCAGTTGTCCTGAGACAAGGTATGCCTCTGGAGTACAACAAGGTGTATCCTTGGAGTACTAAGGGAAAAGTGCTCTGGTCGTGGTGAGAAAGTTTGGAGTTAAAGATGAAATACTGCATAAAAGTTACAGTGCATGGAAACAAACTGTGGAGAACTCTGTTCAGTGATGACTGGAGCAGGAGGTTCTGAGATTATTATTTTAAAACTGGCAGATGTTTTGAATTGTCCTCAATGTCTATACATTTCCAAAAAAAAAACTTAGCTAAGCTAAGGGAAAAATTCTATTGGGCAAGATTCAGGAAGGTCATTGAAAATGTGTGCAGATTAATGCCCCTATTGCAAATAACAGTCCCACAGAAACACAGAGAGACACCATGAAGTAATGTCTGACAGAGTTATTTCATTAATGGACTGCATTGCCTGATGTACTTCTGTTTCTGTCTGAAGTAGATTCTGGGAGTTGCAGACTATTTCACAAAATGCCCTGAAGCTCATCTGACACTAGTGCCAGATGTCCAAGCAAAAGACATCGTCTCCCTCCAAGTCCTAGGAGGTATGGCAGGATTGCCCAATGCTCAAGGGAGAAACACTGCATCCAGAACATTTCAACAGATCTGTGAGGTGTCTGGGATCCCTAAAACATCTCCATGTGACCACAGCCTGAAGGGTTGGTGGAATGTTTTTCTGCAGACTTGTAGTCAACTGGACTCCTCCTCGGAACTGCATCAAGTGGTAAGACCCAGCATATCCCAGTGCTTTCACATGCCTCAGGAGCAGCAAAGCCCTTCTTCATCATTCTGGTGAAAACATTAGGGCTCCAGCATGACATTTTGTAGAGTTTCAGGAGTTTCAGGAGAGGAACAAAGGGTTTTGGATCATGCATAGAAACACATGGTCCGAATATATATACACATATAGTTAGATAGATTTTTTAAAATACTTTTTTTTTAAGTGGAAATCTGAAATGTCTTACAGTCTTAGAAAAAACAGGGAGAGAATCTTAGAAAGGATAAACCTAGAGCAATACTGTAGGACTTGCCGTGTAAGGGCCTGTAGTACTGACCTGGATATTTACAGTGATATGCAGAGTACAGTGGGGTCCTGAAACAAAGTCCAGTGCTGCTCGTTAGAAAATGCTCTGTGTAAAAATATATCAGAAAATAAAATTTCTGGGTCTCACTCTTCCTCCACTCTTCCATAATTGCAAAAGTAGTCATGAAAAGAGAGCCTCCAGAAATTCTGAATGCACCTGGAGAGTATGCTGCAAGTGGCTGTCTAAAAATAAATCAAGGAGCAGGAAAACTGAGAAAGGAGAACAAAAATGTTTCGTATTAGTGATAGGAAAATACCTTGCTGCAGTGTACAGGGTAATTACAGATAAGTAAGAATGTGTCACTCATCACTTCTTGAATGATTTTCCCTCATTCTCTTTCGCCTGGGTTTATTAGAGCCTAGTCATTTAGAGCTCATGCAGGACAAAGGATGGGGCTGAGTTGGGGGCTCAGTCCCACTGCAAAAGAGCAAGACCCAGGCTCCTGTTGTACAAGTCCTCCTGGGCTCAGGGGGGAAGGCTTAGTATTTTATTTATTTATTTATTTATTTATTTTGAAACAGGACTCCAGTGACAGGGCCTCTAAATTCATAATCAGGTTCTCCTCTGAGCTAGGTAATCTTCAAGGACCCAAATTCCTGGTTAACCTGTAGGAGCAGAAAACATAAAAGTGCTTTTTCTGTCTCTTTCATTGTAGACTTTCTGCTTAAAACTGCCCTCAGACCACCCTGCCTGTCCTTTTGCTACATGGCAAGAGTGCATAAGGGCATACAGATCTGGAGGATACTGGTGTGTTGAGCTTTTAAGCAGAAGGACAGAAATAGAAATCATGGTATCTTCTGTGCCTGTCTTTAGGACGAGGGGTTTGAGCCAGGCTCTACAAAGTCATCCCCATTTAACTCATCTCCTAGCACACCCAGGCAAGCTCCACTGCACACCCCACAAAGCAAGCTGGAATTTGTATTACTTGCCCTTTTATGTGGATTGATATGATATTTCATGTTCTATTTTGGTTTTAAGCATGAACCTTTTCTTGGTGTAGCTAAAACCAATGCATCTCTGTGCCCCTAGGGCTTGACCATCCCATAACACTTGCTCTGCAGGATGGGACAGGAGCTGGGCACTGGCAGTGGTTTCATGGCTAGTGCCTGCAGCGGGACCTATCTCCCTAGCTTCTTGGGGGGATAAGCAGAGCAAAGGGGCAGCAGTAGCAGTTCCCTCACTTGAGCAAACTGGTTTTCAGCCTTCTTTCTGGGCCTGCCCACTGGAAGAGTTTGCTCAGAGCACTTAGCTGCATCTCGATGCAGTGAAGCGCATTCTGTGAGTTCAGCAACAGATGCCAGAGCCAGTCAGATTTCAGATTTACAGCTCCATGTCTGTAGAGTTCAGGACAGCTGAGAAGTGGACACTTTCTCAGAAGAGAGGGAAAACAAAACAAAACAAAACAAACAAACAAACAAAAAAAAACACCTCAATGTGGCATTGCTATTTGTCACCCTGCTTGTGCTGCTGGCATCTGAATCCCTGATGATGTGGAAGCTGGTGGCCCTTCCCAGCCTGGTCCTGCATGCCCTGTGGTGCCTTAGGGATCTATAATCAACACTTTGATTATTAGGGTAAAATTGATCATAAAGGGGAAATAGAATGAAATAAAATGAAAGTGCAGCTATCAGCTTGCTTTGAGTTTAGCACTCAAAATTTAATTTAATTTAATTTTAATTTTAATTAAATTTAAATGGAAAATGTCACGTAACTTATCTGTAATAGTTTAAAGCCCTAGATCATATTGCCAACACCAGACAGTAGCATGTTTTAGCAGAATTATGATGGGCATACTTTAATACGCACAGAAAAGCAAACTTCAGACACTCTGCTGCGAAAGACCACTTGGGCCTAGCCAAAAAGGTGCAGAGCCAGGGGCAGGAAAAGCTGTGTGCTGCCTAATGCAGCCTCTCACCACGTGACTTGGCATCTTTATATCTGTTTCTGTGCATTTCAAATGGCAGAAGTAGAAAACACCCATCACAAAGGTGCTGTGAGGCAAACTCGTGCACATGAAGCATTTTGACCTCCCCAGGAGCCATGCTCAGCAGTCATCACATGGTGACCTCAGGTGGGGGCGATCTCCTGAAGTCCCTTTGTCAGTGATGGAGGAGTTCTGCTGGAGCACAGGATGCGCTGCAGTTACTGAAAGCAAAATCTCTGGAGCTCATGGACTTTTTCAATACGTTTTTATGCTCCTTGCAGGTTATGAGTGCAAAAAAATCCCCCCTCACTACAGGACACTGTAGTGGTGCACGGCATCTGTCCCGAGCATGGGGCAAGGCAGAAGCCCCATCACGTCAAAACCAGGCATCCCCGTGCCCTGGCGCCGAGGAGCTGGGACAGCCAGCCCCTCTGAGCCCCCAGCAATGAACGTGGGGCAAGCCTGGTGTGGATATCAAAGCCAGTTAGACTCCTTCTCTCCCACCATGGGCAGCTGAAGGCCAGTGCCTCTTTCCTGGGGAGGAGGAAGCTCACATGCGGGGCAGGAAGTGGTGATGGAACAGCCAGCTCAGGAAGGGGCCGGGACCAGGAGTTTGTTTTTAACCTGCTTCTTGTTTATTTAAGCCCTGGAGGAAAGTGAATAAAAGCAGCCACTGAAAGGGGCTGGTGGTGTCGCAAGCATGGCTGGCCGCCTGTGGGGCAGCCCACTTCACTCAGTGGGGGCAGAAAATGCCTCTCCTTTGTTTTGAGCTGGAGCCAGGGTGTTAAAAACTGATATCCTGAGCCTGCTCCCTGATACCGGGCTGGGGCTTAGCAGAGCTGCTTTGAGGGGCTGCAGGGGGGTGTCCTGCCTGTCAGGCGCTGAGTGGAGATGGGGGCTGTGAGGCTGCTGAAGGAGGAATCAAGCCTGGGGGGTTTTGTCCTTTTTTTTTTTTTTTTTTTTTTTTTTTTTTTTTTGTTTTGTTTTGTTTTGTTTTTGTTTTTGTTTTGTTGTTTTTGTTTTGTTTTGTTTGTTTTGTTTTCATTTTGTTTGTTTGTTCTGTGCAGTGCAGGTGTATTTAACTTATTGCCCTTTGCACAGGTGTATCAGTCACAGATGGATTTGCACCTGGGGGCTGAAGAAGCCCTTGATTCTGCTGCCTGCTAGTGCTGCCTGTGCCACAGGGCTCACTGCTCCTGCCTTCACAGCTGCCATCTTGCAGACTTTCTGGCCCCACCAAGACACATAACACTGTACACTGTTGATTCTGCAAGTGGGGCAGCACCAGCTTTTAAGCAGCTTTCTCCAATGTTCACATTTCCCTCACATTGCTCGTGCTCCCTGCTTTGGGCTCCCACTGCATGCAGATTCGTGCCCCACCAAAGCAGGGCTCAGTGGTGGAACCAATGTCCTAGATACAGGCAAGGGGAAAATGGGCGCTACTTCCCCCTGTCTGCAGTCCCACAGTGCCCCACAACCCCTATCTATCCCCACCAGGTGCTACAGGAGGTCCCAGCTACATAGGGCTGGCAGAGGGAGCCAGGATTGGGGTCATCCTGCATCTTCTAATTTTCATCACCTCCTCCTGTTAGTCTTGTCTTGAATGGTCCAAAAAGGGACCCTTGGTTGGACCAACAAAAGCTCATGCGTTTCAAAGAGCTCTAAGACATTTTTAGGATGAATTTCTGTAATTCTGTTCCCTTAAGAGAATAGATGGATATGCCCTAATCTAGTTGTACTGCTCCTTCCAAGTTTGCTTAAAAAGTAATGAAGACATTACAAAAATCCAGCTGACCAAAAACAAAAACAACAACAAAAAAAACAGCTCTGGACAGTCATTTCAGGTTAAACTAATGCAATTATCATTCTTATCCATATTGTCATGCAGTTAGTCCCGCTGAGCCTAGCGCTCAACTGTCCTGATTTTTCATCATAAATTCTCTTTGTTCTTCTTCAAGTATTACTCCTGATTAAGGGCTGCAATTTGAGAAACTTGATGTCAGATTTTAAAGGGACAGTTTATTTTTCTTTTACCAAGTTTGTTTTGTGTGGATAAACTCACATAACACATTGACATATTTTTGACTCTTTTTTACTTTTTGGTTTCTTTTGTGGATGCTCTTCTTAATTCTTCTGAAAATATCATAGAGCTTGTGCTCTCAGCAAGGGTGATAAACGTGTTTGCAGGTGTTGCTTTGCATGGGGAGGAGAGCTGAAATGGAAGCAGGAACCAGGAATGCAAATTCTTGCTGCAATTTGGGTCACACGTTCAAAGGGAATTATCATTCCTCAAATGCTTTCTCACACAGCAGGACATGGGAGTGCAGGGATTGCTGCCTTGGACCAGGCTCCCAGCTCATCTACTTACCTGTCTTGTCTCTGAAGGTATCCAACTGCTGAGTGTTGTAAAACCAGAACAAGGAGCGCTGAATGGCCAATTATCACTTGCCTATAGGAAAAAACATTTCCTAACCTTAGGCATTTGTCACTTGTCTTGTCCCCTGAAGAACTCCAGTATATATCTATTTTGCATTATTATCTCAAATGAGGTAACCCATACCCACAACCGATATAAATGCCCATGCATTTTTCTGACCTTCTGAATATCTCGACAATCTCCTGTGGCAGTAAATCATAGTCTTGCAACAAGCTGCCAAACACATCCCCATTTCTCCAGCCATTTGCTGTTCATTTTCAAAATCAAATCAAACATTCCCATTCTCTTCTACTGAGCAATAATTTAGATTTTCTTGTGCCAACCTCCCTTGGGCTTCTCTGTCTCTCTCTGTATTGGTCAGTCAGCACCACCTTTATTAGTATTCCCTTCTGCCCCTGGGTCCACCTTTACACAAGAGCTTTCCCATCATCTTCAGCAGGAGTCTCTTTGGCCCTTGATGCACAAAATGCTCTGCCCTCCTGGGCATCCCTGCTGTTGATTCACCAGGACTGTAGATGTGGGAAGAATTATTTTGAGGTCTTGGCAAAGTGAGTCACGCTCTAGATAAAACTGTGCTGAAATCAGGAGCTGTCTCAGCTGTGTTGCTGATAAGATTCAATCTTTTTACTGTGATCCAGGCCAAGCCTACAGTGGGTACCTCAGCCAGGGTCTGGTCACACCATCCACCATCTTCTGTTTCACCCTGTCAAGGCCAGACCTCTTCTCTCACCATCCCTGTGCCTCTCAGTAGGCTTCCTACCATGTTGAAGCCATTGACCTGTCAGTGCCAGGATGGCTAACACAGCTGCACAAAATCTTGCTTGCACCAGAAATCTAATTTTGCAGTAGAAAAATGTACCGCATGAGTCTTCTCTTGGTACTAATGGCTGGTAGAACGGATGTAAAATGAGAAACCAAAGTAGGAGAGGGATTTAAAAAGCAATTACAACTGTCAGTCAGAGAGACCAAAAAAAAAAAAAAAAAAAAAGAAAGTAAATTAGCAAGACATGTTTTTATGGCACTTCAAGAGCAATGGGAGTGAGGGCTCAGTTGACAGCATTGCTTGGAAGGTGCCTGGGAAAGCAAAAGCAGATCACTCAAATGTCCCCGGTTCAGCTGTGCCCTGTACCTGCCCAGAGGTGATCTGGGCCCTAGAGGCCATACAAAGCTTGCAAGGAGCTGCCAAAAACACCACTGCCACTACATAGCACTCCCTTGTGCTACTCATTTGGACTGCTTATGGATTCAGGAGACAAAAGGTTGTTTTTCTTTTGTCTTGTAGTTTTAGCTTAAGGTTTGATACAGTGGACATCCAGGGCATGACTGCCTGTGACTGTGCCTATGTAAAATGGCTCATGCTGGCAAGAGGCAGATGACAGACAGTCAGAGATATCACTGACGTAATTTTAAGGCTGGGTGAACATGCTGCAGCTGGAAAAGCACTAAAATGGGCATTTAAACACCCTTAACAGACAGCTGTATGATAGGCAGTGCTAGCGGAGTTGCTTCTCAAGTTATTCAACACATCCCATTATACAACCCCATTTTCAGTCAAGTAAAGCTTTGCCAGATTTTTGAGGTGATTTTTTCCATGATGGATGTCTGTCTCAAGCTGACTTTTTTTGAGGGAAAGATTCATCCAGACTGGTTTGACCAACTCCTAGCACCCAGTGCAAGAGGCAGGGGCAGGAGAAGCTGTTTGACACCACGCCAAGCGTTTCTTGTGACCTTTTCGCTCAACAGCTCTAGCACACCCCTGCTTTGGAGCAGGGATTTGAAATTTGGCAAGAGGGACATATGTTGTGTCAGGGATTTGCTTTTTGTTTTCCATAAGCAAATTTGTTCTGCTTGGTCAAGTTTTAAATCTTGAAGGACAGTGAAGGAGCTACAGCTTGCCTGTGGTCACCAACCTGCATATCTGTTGTGCCGAGGAGGCCACTTTACTGGCTGATGGGCAAATGTCCTGGTGGCCATCAGTGGCACCTCTGGCTCAGTATAGGCAGGCATGGAGTGAAATGACCTTTTGGCCACTCAGGGTTTGCATGACCAGAGCAGGAACAGCCTGACTTAAATGTGGTAGGGGAAACACTGACTTGAAGGCATCTCTGGCTTGCTGCATTGTGCATCTTGGTATACAGCCCTGCTAATGAGCGATGGGGCTGTCAATACAGTGTGACACCATGGGATTTCTGTCTTTCTGTGACTTGAGAAACTACAGCCAGAAAGCTGTATTAGAAATGATTATAATCACACAGTCCAATATTGAGAGGTTTAGAAGTGCCAGGAATGAACTGACCTGTGCAAATTCAATTCACTTTCCAAAACTGGTTTAAAAGAGATATCTGTCACTACTTTCTTCCTTCTACACAGCTGGCCTTTCCATCTGAAGTTTAACATAGTCTTAGTTACGGTGTATTGATAGCCCACAATCTTTTGTTGCTTTTTCAATATAGCTTGAACTGGAAGTGTTTGAAATCAGTTGAGATTTCACAAATGTACTGTTGCTGTGTATCCTAAAAGCAATACCCCTTCTTGCAGGTTGTGCAGCAATGGCATGAAAGAGATGTTTAGGACTGAGAACCAATTTTTGCCATTAGCCCGCCAGCTTTTATGTGGATATCTGTGAACTTGCAGGTTTGTGCAGAAGGAGCCCAGCTCTTTGATGCACCACACCATGGGGTGGTACAGGATATTCAGTGTGTTCTTGACCACATACACAGACCCCATCATAATTGTCTAATACACCAGTCTCTCTCTATCATCTGATCATTGCCTGTACCAAGACCCACATCAACTGATATTTATAAAAGAAATACATCCAATAACTTTAACAGTAACAGTGCTATGTAAGGAGGCAACCGAAGTTCCTACAGCATACTATTTCTAATACTGTTAATTCTTCCACAATGAGATGTATGAATGCAGGAATTAATGATCTTACTCTAAAGGGACGTGACTGGGCTCAGATGGCAGGAATGCATCCCATGGGATGGCCATAAATACCCCATATGGCCTTGGACACATCGTGACCCAGCACAAGTATGTTTCAGGGTCACTTTGCAATGGCATTGCTTGGAGATAAGCACCTAAGTACTCTGGTGGACCTACTGCAATAGGGTCCTCAGGAAAGCCCAATTTTACAGAAGTCAATTGTTCTGTGGCTCAGTTCATCATTTTAAAATGGCAATATAAGCAAATCCTTGGTCTTTCAGGGGCACCTTATCAAGTTGTTTACTAATCCTCCTGCCAGACTAGGTAGGGGCTGTGGTCTGTCGCTTTGCTCTTCTCATGCTGTGGGACTTTCTACAATAAGAGAGGGACAGGAGAGAAGGTGGAGCCTTCCTGAGTCCACAAGTGCAGAACGAGGTTTCCTGGAATTAAGAACCACTGCAGCCACTCCATGTGCTCTGTGTGCCCAAACCACAGGGAAGTGCATGCTATGGGAAAAGCTCTGAAGGAAGCACTTGGCCCAGTCCCTGCTTCCTCTGAAGAAAGGCTGGGGGAAGAGGAGTTGCTGCATGCTCTCGGGTCCTGACATACTCAGGCTCTGATAGACCACTACTGAATAAGAAAGCCAATGGATGCAGTGAGGTGGAGTAAGCAGGAGCAGGGTAGGACAGGGCCCTATTTTAACACAAGTCCATTAAGGAATGGGTGACAACAAATTAATGCTAAGAAATGCAGTGGAACTCAGGCTGGAGGGAGGGACAGAACAAGAGAGCTGTGGCCACTGTGTCTTTGGGTCTACCATGTTTATTAGAAGATTTCCATCTTGTTTCATTAATACAGTTCTCCTTTTATTTAGTGTACTACCCTGTATGTTTCATGGTTATTACCCATGGATGCCCAAGGGGTTTGCACAGGTGAGGGGCTTAACTGTCCTATGTGTAGTCAGTTTTGTGCATAACACTGAAGCAAATTGAGAGGAGTTTGCAGCTAATTAAAAAGCTACACTTTAAAATCATTTTTACTAATTACTAATATTTAGCAGCACTATTTTAACTGCAATTTCCATGTTCCATGGGGATTTGAACTCTGCTAATTTCCCACTAACTCTCTTGGCACCATTTAGCACATCAGAATGACCATGAAATTGAAAAACCTTAGTCATTTCACTTCTCTAGGAATTTGTGCTGGCAGTAACAGGAAAAATATTTGGTAAAGCAAAAATATGACCAAATTCATGCCCTTCTTCCCCTCTCTCCCCAAAAGGCAATTGTGCTATAGTCATGTCTGACCTGGAGGAGCACAGGAGCTGCTCCGGCCACAGGCTGAGTTGCCCTGTAAGGCTGGGCAGTGAGCTAGTGCTAAATGGTGTTCTCTTGGCCACAGACTGAGTCAATATCTGTCAAAATCAGTATCTTGATCTGATCTTGATCAGAGCTGCTATCCCTGTGCAACATCAGACACCAAACCCTGGCAGAATGAGCGCTAGACCCCAAGTGTGTTGTTTCCTGGACTCCTGCTCTGCTTAGCAGACCACGCTCCTTGTTCCTGTAAGACAGAAATGTCCTTTAAAAAGAATGAAAAAGAGAAGAGGAACATGAGGCTTCTGTTTGAAACTGGGCATTTGCAGCATCCCCAAATAATCCAAGAAAAATAGAATGCATCTTTTTTTTTTTTTTTTTTTAATGCTTATCTACACAGATCAATGTCAGCTCTCACTCATTCACTGCTTTTAACTATTTAAGTTTGTTCCCCTTATTTGGGTCTCAGCCACCCACCTTTGTTCTAGATGCTTTGATTAAAACAATTCTGTCTTTCCTGGGAGTGCTGGACACAGTGCTTTCTGGTCCTCTGTTGCACACCCAGCATCCCACACCTTGCCCCACACAACTCCTCCCTTTACATTCCCACTCTGTCTCCCTGTTTACAACCAGTGGGTATCCAGAAGTTGTGTTACTGCCCTGGCCCCATGGCTGCATCACTTGCTGACGCTGTGCACACCACCTAACCTTTCCTTGCCTGAGCCCCCCTGTCCATTATGGCAACAAGGATGCATCAGTCTTGGTAGGATGAGCCTAGCAGCAAGAGTTTGTTCTTCTGTGTTTGCTTTCTCCACTTGTAAACTGAGTATCATAATACTTCCCTAGATCAAAGGGGGTACAGCGAGAAGTAAATAATTAATGTATGTAAAGCACTTTGAAAGATGAAAGATGCTATATAAGTACAAAGTATTAACTACAAAAAACATAGCCCTGGTTAATGATGTAACCCTCTGGTTTATTCTGTAAGAAATGCATGAAATCTAAATAATTGCCACTAACAAATTAAGAGTTAGATTATGCCAAGCCCTTTAAAAGAGCTGTGTAGGAGACTGAAAGTCTTGCTTCCTTCTGTGGCTAAGTTAAGACTTCTGTATGAGCAACAGGAGCTTAACAGGAATTTGGACAGGAGGGCACTTCCTGGATTACCAAATCATCTCAAGCAACCATGTCAAGGGGAGTAATTCAAAAATTGATAGTGCACTGTCCCGAAACAAGTTATGTTTTGTGCTGTTCCCCAGCCTCACTGCTCCAACGGTTAGAAACCTTCTTCTGGTTTCCAAACGAAATGTATTCATGGCCAATTTGTATGCATTTGTCCTTGTGCCAACATTGTTTTAAGCTTAAGATATTTATAGACCTATCATGTCCTCTCTAACCTTTAATTTTGTCATATTGAACACGACAATCCTTTTCAGCTTCCTGTTGTTAATTAGGGTCTCCAGCCCCCACCAAGCACCCTACCAACATGTTGTTATGCTTGTTGCAGCCACAATTCATCTTTCTCAAACAGAGGTGAATAAAGTTGTATGCAGCCTCCTCAGAGGGTCCACCAGTACTTGTTCTCTGTCATTAATCCTTTCCAGGCCCTGTTGGATGTGTGTGATACAGCCTTTTTCATGGCTGTGTCACATTGCCATTTCATAGTAATACTGTGATCAGCCAATGTGCTTGAATCTTTCACTGGATTTTGGTTTTCCCAGATAAATTCTTACACTTGAGCCTTACGTGCCAAACCTTATATTTGGCACAATTGGATTTTGTCCTATTCCCATTGTTCCCATCATCAAGGTCATGCAGTTCTTCCTGTTTGATAGGCTGTAGCCTCTGGTGTATTGACAAGCACTTGCGTTTCTCTGTCATCAGGAAATTTCATGATGCACTCCTCCCTCTTTTGTGTGACAGGCAAATACTAACTAAAAGCAGTCCCCATGTGGGCCTCATATGATCCCACTAGCAACTATCTTCTGCAAACAGCACATCTTGCTTCCATGCTGCTCTATCTCACCTGTCTTGCAGAGATGGCTGAGGTTCTTCCAGAAGGAAAGACAATACAAGTCTGTAGGGCCTACTGGACAGAACCAGTGCTTTAAAAGAGCTTGTGTTCCCTTGGGGACATTGCAAAAGAGAGTCAGAGAAGTTGCAAAGCCCTGACATTTCATAACAATACTAAGCCAAGAAAATATAATGCTCGGAGTAACTTTGGATGGGAGGGAATATTCTTCAGCATCTGGTGGAGCACATGCAGTCATTCTGGCAGTGCAGAAAGTCCTCAAGAACCCTTTCACAGAAAGGTCACCAGTCTGAGGACACCAGGCCATGCTGATGTGGCTGATCAGAGGGAAACCTAGCCTGAGGAAAGGTAGAGAGTGAGACAAGGGTTGGATGGCTCTTTCAGGGGAGAGGGTGGTGGGAAGAAGTCTGGTCCATAATCCATCACACAGCTCTGGCCTCTGTTTTGCATATGATAAAGAGTAGGCAGCTTTGACCTTTTAAAGAGGTGATTTAGAGATGTTTTGCATTGATGCATCAATGAAGAAAGAGAATGGCTATTGATGAATATCCTTCAGGCTTTTTTTGAGGCAGAAAATTATGGCACAGTATGTAAACAACTCTGCAGTTTCTAGGACAAACTCGGAGACAGGAAGAAATGAACCCTGATATACTCAGTTCTCCTGTCTCCAAGAAAGATCATGGGCTCTGTTTTTGATCCAGCCAAGAGCTAGGGGGATGTCTTGGCCATGCCAGAGTCAGCAACAAATTTTGTTTGGGCTGGAGATGTCCATTCTAGTGCTGAGGTGCTTCATGGATCCAAAGGTGACTCTCTGAGGAAAGCCAGACATTAGTGTGGAGCCTGGCTGGAGGAAGGTCACAACCATTTTCTTCTGAAAGACTGAGACCCTGAGACCTCTTCAGCAAGCTCCACTCAGGAGCACAGACTCGACCTCCTGGGCAGTCAATGCCTTCCAAAGAGACCAGAATATGTATTTCAGGCAACTGCAGTGTCTGTGAGTACATCAGACTTTTAAGTATGGTTGGAGCAGTGAATAACTCAGTGAGACTACCTCAGTGCCAGCATGAGACCGTGAGCCAGCTGCAGAAACAAAGTCCCAAGTGTCTGTGAGTGCCAGAACATCTGAAAAATGAGATACATATGCATATGCACCACAAAGTTTGTCCCAGATCTGTGGAGAGAGCACCTTATTAGAGCTGCCTGTAGCATTACACCAACTCAGAAGCACTTTGTTTTTCATGTGTCTCTTGAAAAAATGACTTTCTAGTTTTAGTACAAAGCTTTGATTGCACGGGACAAGCTGAGGACGTTTGACACCTGCTGCCATGAAGGAGAGCTCCTGGGCTCCTGTGCCGAATGATTCCTCCATCCCGGCTGTGCGTCCCACCTGCAAAGTCAGAACTGAGTAAAACCAGAGCTTTGGCAGACTTTAAATATCATTGCTAAACCAGGTGGGATTTCTTGCTGTCTGTCCTTCCCCTTCTTTGTGGACTCCCTATTTGAGAGGGATGTAAACCCAGAGAGCTGAACAGTGAGAGCTATGCCTTGCTTTTTTCTTTCAAGCCATCTTCACGCTGTACAGAGATAGACTCAGTCCTGTATCCAAAGCTCCTATTCATGCAGTTGCAGCATTGTATTGGTCACTTGACTTAAAACAGTAACAAAAATCCAAATTCCTACATTGTGTAGCTAGAAAATAAACCAGTGGTAGCCAAATGCTGAAGCTGTGTTGGTAGCAGAGGAGAAGAGCAGCAGGAGATGCCACCATGCCTTTTCCATGGAAAGGGCAGGGGTTGCCCCATCCTAGAGGTGGGACACCACCAAAGGTTTCTGGCCCACAGGGCTGCTCCAGCCTCATGCCAGCACCAATTTCCTCAGGACACAGGAAGAGGCTGAGTGGCCCTTAGCTCTGCTTCCCCTCTGCTTGTTTGCCCACCATGGGGTGCAAGCAGTGAGGGATTGCTTGCTGGGATTTGGGGGGAGAAGACTGTGGTTTCTCTGGATGGGTTTCTTCAGGGTAAAATTGAGATCAGCAGCCTTGGAGGGAGATGTTGCTGCCTGCAGTGCTGGCTGCGTCCAAGGACTGTTGTGGTCCTGACATTATATAGCAGCCAAAGTCTGCAGATGCCTGCTCCAGGAGAAAAACCCCAGTGGGGATGGTGGGGCTTTTCTAGGGAGAGATTTGAGCTAATTCAGCATCCATGGCGTGCCACATGCCATTGGGACCATGCTACCACACATCTCCTAATCTTTGCCTTCACTGGGAAAAGACGAGACCTGTGCCTCTAAGTGGAAACAATTTGTGTTATGGGACCAATAAAACAGCTATTAACGAGACTGGTTCATACTGGGGTGTGACAGGCATGGTCCTACTGCAGAGGCTTCTTTCTTCCTCTTGCAAGGTCAAGGTCTTCCATTTCATCCCCTCCATTAATAAAAAGAGCGAGCAGGAGCCCTCGTCCTTCCCCCACTGCCCTGTTCACAGCATAAAGCTGGGGACAGGCTCCCTTGCTCTTCTGGGCGTTGCCTAACATGGCAGCTTGAGCCCTGGTGCATGCGTGTGCGTACATATCCCCATGAGCACATCCAGAAACAGACCTAATCGTTATCCGCAGCCAGAGCATGAATAAGAGGATATGCCTCCCTTTAAGCAAGTAATAATCAACACCTGGTGAGAAGGACTAATGACCATTACATCTCATGAATGTATTTTGACAGACAATAGTCTCTATGAATACAGTTTGAAGAAAGGCAAGCTTTAAAGAGAGCACAAAGTGTGTTTGTAAACTAGCCTTCCCTCATCTCCAAACTCCCTCACTCTGCTTTGGGAGATGTGAAGGACTCCAGGCTGGTATAAATACTTGCCAGAGCATAGAAATGTGTACACTGAACTGCAGCAGTTAGCTTTACATGACATCTCTTTGTATCACAGCTTCTTGCCTCTTATTGCTCCAACCCAGTTTTGAGGGACCCTCAGCAGCAGCACTCAAGGACCCCACTGCAAGCCTCATACAGAAACTCGATAAAACATGGCTTCCACCCCAAAGAACCTGCAATAACAGTAGAAGGCAAGACAGAAACAATGAGATCGTTACGGACAGTGTAACTACTGGTAAGTTTTCTACAGAAGACCCCTGGAAATGCCTGGGTCACAATTTGGACTCAGGGAGCCTGAGCTGGAGGTGAGGAGCTGCAGGCACAAGGCACCTAAAGGAGCTTCAGCAAAAGTGAAGACTTAGGAATGTAAATTGGTTGTAGTATAGTCATTGTGGAGGCTAAAAGATGCATTTTTTTTCACCTGCAAGAAGGTCTGATTTATTTCGTATGCACAGATTTACCTGGTGGTCATGTGTGATTGCTGGAGGGAGTAAAGCACGTTAAGTACACAGCTGCTGAGTTTAGAGTAACCTCACATAAAACATCTCCTCCTCTACTGCTTTCACATCTGTCACCCCATTTGGGTAACCTGAAGTGCTTCACACCTTGGTCCTATTCCTAGTAATGCCAAGAGGGCATATGAAGCACACATGGAGAATAATTTAGGCTGGACAGGACTTCTGGAGGTTGTCTGGTCTAACCCAGTACTCACAGCAGAACCAACGGAGACACAGAACATGAGCACCACTCGATCCAACTCTGTGGCCCATGGCTGCTCTTGGGATGAAGGGAGCCAAATGCCCTGCGGTCCATGGGGTGACATGGCAAGCCCATCCCAGCCTTCATTCCTCTCGATCACTACTGCTCTGTGTTTTTGAGCTGCAACACTACAACTGGCACTCAGCCAGGCTGCTAGGATCTTGGAGAAGATAGCTGCACAAATGCAATTATGTGGGAGTAAGTGTGTGTGTGTCTGCACTGGCTGAGCCTTGCCAAACCCCCTTTATTTGCTGTGTAAAAATCTCAGTGGAGAAGGTTTCTGGAACCCCATGTAATGCTTTGTGCGCTCGCAGGCAGGAGAAGAAATAGGAAAGACTGTGTCATTGCAAAGCTGAGGCCAGATCCTTCCATTTCTGCATCTGATGTCGTATGTGCTGTTTGACTTCTTGTCATCGTCGCCTGGTTTATGCTGCCTTTTGGCAGAGGAGAGAACAAGAGCAGGCAATGTTTCACAGAGGACAGTGCCTGGCTATGGAAAAGCTGTGCAACATGACTCATTTTGTGTAAAGGACACTGAAATTACAACTGCATGCCACATGAGAGATGGTAGCTGGGCTCAAATCAGAAAACATCCTCATCCAGGAAGGGTATTCAAGCATGTGCTTAATTTAAGAACATACTTAATCAGGGCCTCTGGGCATAAAAGGGTAATGATTATTCTTGTGTTGCTGAGAAAATCCGAGTGACATCCGGAAGATGTATTACTCTGGAAAATTTAGTGTTATTTCAGTGTCCTCATTTAATCTTTCAATTTCTAAAAAAGTAATTCTTTTAATTTCTCATTGCTATCCACTACTGTGAATTCTTTCACAGCTGTTTTACCCTAGATTGTTAATGCCAAGTGGAATCAGCAAATACAGTCTGGTTCAGATAATAATTATGGAAGATCTATCCTGCATCCACCGCTTTTCTCTGTCCCCATTAAACTTCCCAGCATGTAAGACATGCACACCTGGCTCTGCAGGGAAAGCCAGCAATGGTAAAAGGACCTTTTTTCCCTTTTGTACACACTGTTTAATCATTTCAGAACAAAACCATCCCCATCCCCATTTTTTTTTCCATGTGTTTGCTCCCACATTCTTTTCCATATAACTGTATTGCTGCAGAGATTAGTTATGGCATACATAATTTTAAGTATGCAATATGTGTATATATATATGCATACATATACTTAAACTGCAAGTGACAGTCTTTATTAGCAGCTGATTAGCATCTATCAAAGTCCCAGAGTTGTCCCCAAAATGCTGGTCAGCTGTTGTCCAGTTGCAATGTGGTCCAACAGCCTGGCAAACAGCCAGAGCAGCAAGGCAGAGGGTGGCTAAGAGCTGTTTCTGACCCTTGCCGTGCGGCTGGTGCATCCGTGTGCCCCCAGCCCCACCACCAGCCAGCTCCGGACCCTGCCTAGGAGAGGGTCTCTGGCTCAGCAAGACCACTGCAGATGGCGACTGATGTCTTTAGTTTCCTCAGAAAAACCAAGTGCAGCAGGTGGTGCAGCTGTTCCATACCCAACGGCTGTGAAAAGGTAAACTTTGGGCTGTGTTGACCACATTTCATGGTTTCATGCCCAAACCCTACAGAAATCTCCTGATGTAGCCTTGACTTCTCCTGGTTAAAGACTCTGGACACTGGTCACAAAGCTCAGATTTCAAAGGGGCCACAGGAAGCTGGGACCCAAGTGGATTTCCCACCTACATCTTGTAGGAGGTATTCAGCCTGCTGCTTCTGGAGCACGGCCTCACTTTTGAGATACTTTTAAGATACCATATAAAAATGTATTTGGGCACCTGTTTTAAGAGAAATTCTTGGACCAGTAGATAAGCAAGGGCTGTTATTGGCTGCAGTGCAAGTGCTTGTTCATTTTATTGACTTTGGTTTAAATCCATTCATCTTCCTTGGGCAGTTGCTCCTCCTGAAACCAGTGTGACTGTTGGCATGAATAAAGCGGGTAGAATTTGGCCCCTCTTAGAAGACAACAGTCATAAATCTAGCTGCTGGGCCAAAGCCAGGTGTTAGAAACAATGCTGAGGTTTTCCTGGAGGAAAAAAATGGTAAAAAATGGAGAAAAGGACTAGGGAATGGAGGGAAAGAAAGAAAAAATCAACTTTATTTAACTCGAATCCTTATTATTATGGTAGGTGTTAAACTGGGGATCAGTGAAATGTGTTTTCTCTTTGCCACTGCTCCACTATCCACCTTTGGTGATGTTTCTCAAGCAGTTCATCTCTTTCATAGCTGTGGTTAAATACTTTTTAGTGCAGCTTTGAGCCTAGAGACAAGGTACCCAAGGAAGTGCAACCTATCACGAGGATGTTTTAAAAAGTGGATGATGGTGACAGAATTTCATGGTTAGAAAATGAGAAAACACAACATAGTAGGCAGCAAGGTTTTTTGTTTAGTTTGGTTTGTATTTTACTGGTTTTCTTCACATCTAGTTTCTTCTCTTTTTATTTTTTATTTTTTTTAACAATATATCTTAATCTTGCTCTATGGATGTAGCATGAGAGTTATGTGCACAGAAAGCACCTGAAATCACTTTGTTTCTAGTTTCCTTTCATACATTCAGTAGTATAAATAACTGAAGAGGATATTGCTTAACCCATAAAGCAAAGTGACATAATTTATTAATAAAGAAGACACAGCTTGTTGCTGTTAAATGCCATAAAAAGCTGGAAATTGAGTAGTTTCTCAGAAGGCATTGCCAATATGTCAGAGGAAAGACTTCCTTGATGCTCTCTCAGCATGCTGAAGATCCTCGCCACGCACTTCAACATTTTGGTTATTCGTCCCCAAACTACTCTTCAGCCCTCAAAGGCAGCTTTGCTGCCCATTTCCCTAGCTCCCACTCCTTTCTCCCGGTGCTTTATTTTTGTTGCTCACTCCCTTAACCAAATAATATGCTGCTACTGTTGGCTTTGTGGGGCGGCAGCAGGAGCCTGCGTGTCCCCATGGTGTCCCCGTGGAGTCCCCATGGTGTCCCCATGGCATCTGCCAAGGCAGGGGCCCCGTGGAGGCAGTGAGGGACAGGCTGTGTCACGTGCAGTGCCCAGCTCCTGGCAGAGCAGTACAGCAGGCTGCACACCCTTGGGCCCCGGTCCAGCAAAGCATTTAAGCACCTGCTTACCCCTAAGCTTTGGAGTAATTCCTCTGGTGTAAGCTAAGCACAGGCTTCACCGCAGCCTCGTGCTTCCCACGGTCTTCCCTTGCGAGGGCGTCTGGTGTCCTCTCCTGTGCAGAACTGCTCCCAGCTGATCTCTGCACACCCCCATGCTGCTGCCATCCCCATGGGCAACCCCTCAGGGCACCCTGCCAGCATCTGAGGGGCTCTGTCCAGGCTGCACCACAATTTTAGGGTATTCCAGGAAAAAAAAAAGAAAAGAAAAAAACAAAACAAAACAAAACAAAACAAAACAAAAAAAAAAAAAAAAAACACTTCTGTGTGCTTTCCCCAAGCACTGGTTTGAGCCGTTTGGGCAAAGTGACCATGCACCCATGATAAGATGTCACTCCCTCATCTATTGTACATCAACAGTCTTCTGGCAGAGATAAACTGCAGCCCTGGAGACTCATTTGGCAGATGTTTGGCATCGCTGCTCCCCAGCCACCTTGCTGCACAAGTTTCCTAGCTCTGCCGCTGCAATCTGATGGAGGAGTGGGACTTCAGGGATTTTCACAGGAAAACAACTGGAATTTTCACTCCACGTAAATTACGCAGGTTGCATGTGCTTGGTCAAACCCCTCTGCCAGTACCTATGTCTCCTGCCCTGGCCATGCCATGGCTCCCTGCCCACCCAGTTCCTGTGGGGACAGGAGCCAGCCTGTGCTCACATTGCTGTGGCCCAGTGCTTGCTGGCCCCTGTGCAGCGCCAGCGTGTTGGCAGTTGGCTACCCCCCTTGAATCCCCCTCTTCTCTGGGCTATATGTGGCATTTCCAAGCCTTGACAGCCTGCTCTGAATGTTTTCCATATTTGTTCAGACTCCTCCTCGGTTCAAATACTGGGAACAACTCAGGCGGCACAACGCGAGGCTTTGGGGGGCAGAAAAACCCTCATACACCCATGGGCACACGCACATGCATGTGAGAAAGCATGGGGAAGGAGAAGAAAGCCTGGCACAACACATCCCTTAACAGCCAGAGCCAGACACCTGAAGGGGAGAAAAGCACCGACTCAAGCAAGACGCAGGAGCCAGCAATGAAGAAGAAGAAGAAAAGCAAGGGGGATCCCAAAGCTGGCCAGGAGGAGGAATCCCACACATGTTGTGGCTGCTGTTTCCCGCTGTTGTTTGCTTTGTTGCAGCTGGTATTCGGCGTCTCTGTAACAGTGCTGGGCTTCCTTATGGCAGGCATCAGCTCTTCTCTGCTAGTCAGAGACACTCCATATTGGGCTGGGATAATTGTAAGCATAAAGTCTGTTTCTACATAAAGTGCCTTTGCCAGCATTAATGCAAGCTGCATGACGCTACACTTCAGACTAACCAACTGCATGCACAACACCATTCGAGTTATGCTAACTAAAAACGTTACTGTGATTAAACATCTGAATATGCTTTCCCAAGGAAACTGCTCCTGCAAAATAACAAAATCTTTCATATTCTTCCCTGAAATACAACAACATACCTTAAATAAAACTCATGCTTGCTGGTCACTAGATGTATATATTAGCTTTTGCTTCGCAGTGGGCTCGTGCCTGATGATGCTGAAAGAAATGCTGATTACTTACGCTGCCTCCACTCTTTCCCCACTGAACCATAATAGTCAGGTTTGAGAAGTGGGGGTAGAACTCTTAACTTTTAGATCAGCATGCTGATGGTAGCATGAGAGGAGAAATGGCTGTCCACGCAGCTTCCTTGCTGCACTGCAATTTAACCCCTTTTCCTCCCATGGTTCCCACCACGGCCAAGATGGCACATGACTGTGGGGACATGGCGGGGGGGGGGGGGGGGGGGGGGGTGATGTGCATGTGCTGGGCGGGGGGGGGGGCAAGGCAGGGTCCTGCAGGAAAAAGGGACCCCTGGGGGAGCACTGCAGGTCGGGATGCCTGTGCTGGTCCTGCAGACATCGAGATTTGGGTGGCCCCACTTGACTTTGTGCTCCAGTATGTTAGCAGCCTGGGACGTGCCATGTGTGTAATTCAATAGGCAGATTTTCTCCCAAAAGCAGCAGGCTTCAGGAAAATGGATACAGAAGCATTAGCACCACTTTGGGTGTTGTTAGACTGTAAGAACTTCCAGCAATGATCTGACCACCCAGACTGCTGGGGTTTGCTGTATGGACCCTGCTGGTGTGGTTGAATATGACACATCCATACTAGCAAGCCCTAAGCAGCTGCTGGAAGCAGCAGCCTAAAGGAGACCCTCAAGGGGGGCTAAGACCAGGGCCTGAGCTCCCAAGCAAAGCAGAGTATCCTTGCTCATCTCATCGTTGTTGTTTTTCTCGTGAAAGAAGAGTCATCAAATAGTTTAATTGTGTTTTCTTGGGTAAAAGCCTGCCCTTGCTCAGGAGGAGGACTTCCTCTTGGGGGTATTCTCTGTTAACTTATAAGGGAGAAGTACCTGTGATAAAATAGCAGCTTGTGACATTTTCACTCTTCCTGTTTATTTTGAGATCCTGGCGGTCAGATTCTCTTTTTTCCAGGCAGTTCTTGTAGCATCCCAGGTTGGAAATAGCTTTCTCAGGATAAAAGTTGTCACAAAAAGACTGGGGAAAGACCAAGCTCAGCTGAAGTAGCATATGGACAGGGATGTGAAAAAGCCCTTGGCCCTGTGAATGTCACCAGCATCGAAATGGTGCTGACCTGAGACATCCACACAGGCCTGATCTCCCTCAGGTGTGCCTGAGACTCAACCAGCATCTCTGTTTCGTAAGGCTGAGCTGTAACCCCTAGCATTTTTAGCAACAACCGCCTGCAGTAGTGACGTCTGGGTGACAACACAAGGCAAAGCTCCATCGCTTTTAGAAAAACAAGTGAAACTTGTTGTGTGCATTCCTGAGCTAGCCCACAGCTCAAAGCAAAACTCAGCCTGGGACCATGCTGACTGGCTCTCATGGCATCATTCTCTTAATGCTGCAGGGGGCTGTCGCTTCCACAGCTGTCGGGAGGACCTGTGTACACTGACGGATGTGCATGGGGACCTGTGGGGAGTGGTTACCATAGGTATGGTTCAAGTTGAATGGCAACTCTCACCACAGGGACCCTGGCAGGATATTGAACCACTGGCATGTCTATATCTGGTCTGATTCCTCCCTGGCTCAAAACAGCATGTTGCTTTTGATACTGATCATCCTCATGGTGATGGCAGGGACTGTGTGCCAGGGGAACATGGCCTAGAAGGCTTTCTGGCATGCTCAGCCCAAAGTGGAAGGCAAAGAGGGCTCTGACCTTGCCCAGGGATCAGATGCCAGCAGGGAAAAAGGGAAGCCAGTGCTAGGAATGAGAGGTGGAGGCACAGCCCCAGAGCCTCCCAACAAGAGAGCATGTGGAGAACTGGCCATGTCTGATGCACCACGGGAATAATGAAGAGTGTATTTCTAAGGGGCAAAATGCAGGGGGCAAGAGGTGATGCTGCATATATTGTGTTCCTGTGCTGTGATGTCCCTGTGGAGGTACCCAGTGCCCACTGGGACATGAGGTGGAGATGGCCAGGAGCTGCTGAGATGGAGCTTCTGGCTGTGTGGTTCATGGGGTGTTGCAGGTGAGCTGTGATGGGAAAAGTGCTGAGTTCTGGCCTCTGAAGAGCTGGGGGGGAATGGTTCACAAAAGAAGGCCATGAGCTAGGACCTCCTGTGTGCTGATGGATGGTCTATGGTCACCTCCTGGGCTGCTGTGGGAAGCTGCATGGAGTGCAGGTAGGCAGGGGATGGACAACCCACCCACATGCAGCTTGTAGAACAAGCGTCAGGGCAGGAAGTGACATCCCAAAACTCATTTATTCACACAGAAAAGAGCAACAGAATGGAAAGATGTAAAATACGAGAGCATATTTGTTTTAGTAGCATCCCACTCAAGTGCTCTTTTTAAGGGACTCAATTAGTATTCAGAATCAAGAACTTAAAAAAATATATTATCAAGACCTTTTTAACAACATTAGAGATAATGGGTGAAGTTCATTTCTAGTGTTACTCCATTAGAATTACACCAGGGCTGGATATGACCCCACGGCTGTTAATGCAGGATGACAGAAAAATGAAGGAAAACTGCTAACGTGTTAAATAGACTTTGATTGATGGATTTTTCTTATTTATGTGTCAAAGCATAAGAAACAGCATGGCCAGAAGGTCCAGGGAAGTGAATGTCCCCCTGTACTCAGCTCTGGTGAGGCCACACCTCCAGTACTGCGTTCAGTTTTGGGCCCCTCACTACAAGAAGGACATGGAGGTGCTTGAGCGAGTCCAGAGAAGAGCTACGAAGCTGGTGAAGGGTCTGGAGAACAAGTCTTATGAGGAGCGGCTGAGGGAGCTGGGACAGTTTAGCCTGGAGAAGAGGAGGCTCAGGGGCGACCTTATCGCACTCTACAGGTACCTGAAGGGAGGCTGTAGTGAGGTGGGGGTTGGTCTATTCTCCCACGTGCCTGGTGACAGGACAAGGGGGAATGGGCTAAAGTTACGCCAGGGGAGGTTTAGGTTGGCTATGAGGAAGAACTTTTTTACTGAATGGGTTGTTAGTCACTTGAATAGGCTGCCCAGGGAAGTGGTTGAGTCCCTGGAGGGGACTCCCTGGAGGTTTTTAAAAGACGTTTAGATGTAGATCTTAGGGATATGGTTTAGTGGAAGATTTGTTAGCGTTAGGTCAGAGGTTGGACTTGGTGATCTTGGAGGTCTCTTCCAACCTAGACTATTCTGTGATTCTGTGAAAATGGTGACACCATTCCCTGCTGAAAACCAAGCACTATAGTGTCTCAGTATGAATGAAAAGGAACTTATTTAGAGAAGAAACCCAAGTAAATACTCCCAAGGAAAACCAAACCAAGCAAGGCAGTCTGGATCAAACCAATTCAAAACCTGACTGCCTTGATAGCACAGACCATAACACAACTGTTATGGAGTAAAGCATGTGCTATGCTGACTGGGAGCAGAGGAGACCCACGGCACCAAAAACCAAGTCCCCCATGAGTCTCCTGCCTTCAAGTGGAGCACCTGCTAGAGAAGGGAATGATGCAGCTAGCTTGCATTGCATCAGAAGCAGTTCACTGGGAAAAACAGTTAAAATGTACTAGTTTCAAATGAATTTCATCTGAAATCTGTGGGGCATTAGTCAGAAACCAAAGGTTTATGAACAGAAATACAGAGCCTATGTGATTTACCACTTCTGCTTTGGCTTGAACAGCCTACTACCTTGTAAAAAGTCTGTGCTACATTGTAGGGACAAATAAAGAAACGCAATTAAAACAAGGAGGGTAGCATTCACTTCAGCTACTTGTATCCATTTGCAGCAGAGGTGTCTAGACCATGGTCTGCATCTTCATGAAACCTGTCTGAGCACCCAAAATTGCAGCCTGGGCTACACTGGCAATATGCTCCTTTCTGCTATTTTGGAGGTTCTTGGACAAACAGTTCACAAATCTACCCAGGAGTGAAGTGAAGGTTTTTTTTTTTTTTTTTTTTTTTTTTTTTTTTTTTTTTTTTTTTTTTTCTGTATCAAGCCACTGACTTGCCATGTAGCTTTGGCCAAGTTACTTAACCTTGCTCAAACTTTGTTATTTCCCCTGTAAAGAGGGGTTAATAATGGCTATCTGTCACCCTTGCTTTGAGATCCTTGGATGAAAACTGTTGCAGAAGCAGTATATATTAATGGTGTCCTTTCATTTTTTTTCATTAGCTTGTGGCCTTTTGACATCCGGAAGAAGAAAAGATATTTTTTTCCTTGAAAATCTGCTGTTAGATTATTTCCACTGTGATCAAAAGTAGAGTGTATCTGAAATCTCACAGGCTAGCTCCCTTTCAGCCGTGTTTTGGAGATTCAGGCAGTTAAGGAAGTTACAGAAATGCTCATCAGCAAAGATTATCTAGGGTGTTTATTATTTCTGTCAGGAAGTAATTTTAAATCCATGTATATATGTTTGTACATACATAAAATTTGGATCTTTAGAGACATTAAAAAAAATAATAATAATAATCACCATCTGTTACCCAAGCAAACCAAGGCAAAAACCATGGTTCCATCTGTCTCCATAGAAAAAGTCTCCAGGGTCCCATGGTCCTGGTCAGGGATAGCTTCATGGCTGCTGAGCCCCTCTCTGTTCTCCCACCCTATGGAGAGCAAAGTACCCCCAGGAGCTCCATGCCCACCAGATCCAGAGGGTCCCTGCATGTTAACCAAGTGTTATCCATGACTCCTTGCTTTTTGGCCACACCACTGAAGCAGTGACTTCTTGGACCTGATGGAGCGAGGCTGTGTGACAGGGCTGGCAGAGGAGTTTGTCTGGCTTTCCTGCTTCAGAGATCTTCCGATGCATATTGCGATGCAGGTAGCAAACAGCCGGAATCATCTCTCAGTGCTGCATGTCCCTATCAGATGCTGATAATTGAGATGTTTGTTTAATTGATGTCCTTCTGCATGCAAGTGACTCAGATGTTAGGTCCTGCCACTGCCTCAGCACGTGCTTGTGGGCTGGTAAGTCTGAGTGCCAAAATCAATAGTGCTGCCTGTAACAGCCTCTGCCTCCCTTGTTTTTCAGGGGCTGAATCGTGGTGGGGCTGGAAAGGAGGGCAAGTGATGTTACAAGGTTTCTGAACTCCATACCCTCAACTCTGCGAAGTCACTCCAGCCTCCCCAGTTCCCAAGGAGGCAGCAGAGCCCCTAAAATTAAGTTGGGTTTTTGAAATTGTTAGAAGAGGACATTGTAGGGAGGATAGGTGTTGGGATTTTTTCCTTTCAGTACTTAAAGGGTTCTTATAAAAAGGGTGGGACTCTTTACTTGTGTAGATAATGATAGGACAAGGGGGGATGTTTTTAAACTGAAATAGGGGAGATTTAGAATGGATTTTAGGAAGACAGTCTTTACACTGAGGGTGGTGAGGCACTGGAACAGGTTACTCAGTGAAGCTGTGGATGCCTCATCCCTGGAGGTGTTCAAGGCCAGGTTGCATGGGGCCCTGGCCCCGTGGTCTAGTGGGCAGCATCCCTGCCCATGGCAGGGGGCTTGGAACTTGATCTTTAAGGTCCCTTCCAACCCAAGACACTCTATGATGATTCTATGATTTTCATCCTGGTACCGCACTGTCGGTGTTTATAACTGTTCAGGAGAAGCTTTGAGAACATTGTTGTGAGATGTATGCTAGTAGGATGGAGCCTTGCATACAGGTGCCTATAAAAAATAAACTAATAATAATAAAAAAGTACAGTGTTGTGCTACAAAGTGATATAAAATAGAAACTGGGGTTAAATGTGCCCTGGTGGTTGGTTATACCCACTCTCCTCTGGACTAGGATGAATTTGCTGTACTCGCAGCTGTTCCTACAATGCAAATTGCTCCCCAGCTCAGTGTAACAAAGCAGCTCAAGGGCCACCTGGTCTCTGGCAATTTCCCAACACAGATGAGGCTCTGTAGACATCTCCACCAAGAGCCTTTCATGTGATATAACATGGCAAATCTATATGAGTAAACCCCCACCAGACTTCCCTCCCTTTCTCTTTCCACCAATCCCTGCTGCTGGATGTATGGTATGTTTGCAAGGCCCTGCCAAACACCAGACAGCCATCTTATGCATGAGGCAGCCATTTTGTCTTCCTAGCAGGCGTCAATAATTGGGAAGTATCCTGAGCTAGGGCAGGTGGCAACCAATCCCCTTCCATATCAATATGGAGGATGACTGACTATTTAAAAACCCTGAAATGTATTCTCTTTCAAAGCCTGAAAGGAAAAAGACACTTTCTTGTTAGGCCTGGCCCCTTGCTGTTTTTTTTTTGTTTTTTTTTTTTTTTTTTTTCTTTGTTGTTGTTGTTGTTGTTGTTGTTGTTGTTGTTGCTTTTGACACCTCTTCCTGCAGCAATTGTGGAGGTGGCTTTCAGTCAGGCTTTACCTCCTATACAGCCTTGCTGGGTTTTTAACTTTCACTTGTTATTAGGGAAACCGATTTCAAATTTTAATAAAAGGGGACACTTAAAAACTGGTGCCATCAAAGCATCTAATGGAAATGACAGTCATGCAGGCATCCATTTCTTATACAAGCAAGCTTCAATTAGCCATGTGCAAACATCAGAAGGTTTGAGAGGACTGCCTCCAAGAAGAGCCTCCAACTTCAGGTATTTAATTGAGCGTTCTTTAAACTGCCTGAAACTCTGTATAGTATTCAATGAGGTATGCTGCAGGAAATACACTCCAGTATACTCCAGTACTTGTTTATAGTCATATATGAGCATAGCACCAGAGATATACTCTTCTGAGCCCTCTGCCATTTAATCTAATTATTTTCTGAGAGCAACTACGCAATGATGTCTGTTTAACAGAAATCCATATTTTTATTTGGATGAGGTGTGGAGTGGAAAGCGATAGGAAGAAATGTTGAAAGGTCACCTTTCAGAAGGGTGTGGGCAGGGAGGAGCATACCAGAGGTCCATGTGATACCTGGTTAGGTGCTGACCTGATGCACCTACAGCTTCAGGGGGAAGCAGGGAGGAAATCAGAGTTCCTCACTGTATTATGCTTGTGCAAAAAGCCTATGTAAGATCTGGAGAGGGAGGTTGTCCAAGCAGGTTTCTTCACCCTCAATAACCTTTTGACTATACAGAGATGATGGCTTTCCATAGCTTCACAACCATGGACACATTTCAGATGGCAAGTTTCATTCACACAGGACTCTTAGCTGTGCTATGCTCCTCACATTGCAAATCACTGTTGGCTCTAGGAACTTTTACTTTTTTTGCTTGGTTGCCTCAGGCACTTGATTGCCCAGCAGTGTACTTCTGACTTAACAGCAATAACAAACTTCTCCTGCAGCTCCTGGTTTTGTAAGTTATGGCAGTCTTTGTGGTGCTTTGCCATGGGAATTAAATCTCACTCTAGGAAAAGTGACCATTGTCAGTGCTGTGCAACTGACATAAATGGCAGAGGTCATTACAGCGAAATATAGCTTCATTTGATTATGAGTGATCTTGCAGGGTTTTGATTACTTTACAGGTTTTAAAAGAAAGTCACATGTCTGATGTGGTGCATTATTGCAGGGTTTGAAGGAACCTGTAGTAAAGACATCACTATTTTTAGTCTGTAGGTGGGTCAGTTATCATGGGTTTTTATGGATGTTAAAATAAAGATTTCCTAGCTGATGATGGCCTTTGCCTGCAACCACAATATGCATCCTTATCATTCTTAATAGAGCTATTATTTCTGGAAGGAATTTATATGCAACTAGACTTTCCATAAATCTAATGAGAAATCTATAAGAGGAAAAACCACTATGGAGCAGTACCTCTGTGTGGCAGACTGACTTTTGCATGTGGTAGTGAGACCCAGGCTGACCCGAGACTGATGAAAGCTAGCAGTTAAAGCTGCATGTAGTACTTAATTTGTTGCAGTTTCCTCAAACCTCATAAAGAAATGAGCATCAGTGTCACTGTCTGCAATACTCTGTAGGGATGTCTGGCATCAGAGATAATCCCATTTCATAATGACAAAGCCAACAGGAACATTTTCCTTCTTGCATCAAAGTCTGGATCCAGTGGGACTGTTAAATTTGGTGGATAGCATGGCTTCTCTGAATGTTTGGACAGGAGCTAAGCCTTGCCAGATATGACAAGGCTGGTAATCCATCAGGCTAAATATCTCCTCTGAGTGTAAGCCATAGACTTCAGAGACAGTGAAAAGATGTAATTTCTTTACCTTTATCCCTACAAACAGGAAGATCATAGTGATTTGAAGTGAACAACTATAAAGTAACTTGTCCATAATGCAAATTTCCCCCCAAATCTCTTAATAGCACATTTTCCCCTGAAGTTGGAAAGTTTACAGTCTTGTTATAAAGGAATAACCAGCCTATGGTACTGAGGGCATCAGCAATGCCATGTGGTGTTACACTGCATATACTTGAGAAGTATTGTCCTCCAGTTCGTGTGTTTTTTGACCCCTAAAGGTTGTTGTAGAAGGTTCTTGCTCACTAGCCCCAGTATAAAGAGTAGAGGACTAATAGTCTGCCCATGTGAATTGCTTGCAGCAGTTGTCTGGTGGCATACTGTAGGCCCAAGATGCTCCTTTAAACCATTTTTTTTGCCTCCTTCCTTAATTTCTTGGTGGATTTTTTTGACTCTCACACTTTACCAGTTGGATGTGACCAGGTTTCCAAGATGCTCTGGGTAGGAGGCACTTTGCTGGAGAAAGCCACATAGTCTATAGCAACACTTAAGCTAAAATTGAAGCAGCAATGAGAAAAAATGGTTTCACAGATATACAAGGGAGAGATACAGGCAGATCAGAGCAATCTGTGGTTTTGAAAGCTGCTGAAATAAAGCAAACCACATTAATATGTCAGTTTGTGAAGATAAAGAATGCAAACCACAGCAGAAATTGGTGCCCTACGTGTTCGTATTTCCCCCCATTATGTATGTTACACAACCATCTCCATCACTGTCATGTGGTGCCCTTGCACCTCCCATATACCTCGTGCTTGGTTCTTAAGTGACCAGATGTGAGAGAGATCTAAGGAAGATCAGGTGACGATGTCTACCAGCTTTGCCCAAAGGACTTTCTTGGGTCCCAGGCTGCCCTGCATTGCCACCTGTGTTTGTTCCTGTCGGAGATGATGAGCCTGTTTTTCTCATTTGTGATCCTTTTAAGAGTTGTAAGCTTAGTGGGAAGGACAGGGCTGGCTGGTGCAGGAGGATACTGGCACCATGCAGAGCAGGAAGTCAGCCCAAAGTGCTTTAGTGCAGCTGGAGCTATTCAGCATGGTGAGGTAGGCAAAAGGAAAGTTGGTGGTGAGGGATTTCAGGTACTACCAGAAATCAGTCTTCTTCCTAACTGCTTGGCTTCTGGTTTTAAGATGTTGAAGATATATAAAGGCACACTCCTTGCAAGTGCCGAATGGATGTTGTGGTATGGTTGCAGCCTCACTGTCAAACTATCTATTTTGCAGCAGTGCCTGAGGCTACAAGCTGTGAGAAATGCTCATTCGTGCTAGCCAGTGTGCATGTACAGTTTGTTTGCCAAAGTCCTGTAAATCCAAGGACTGTACACTTAGATCCCCATGGGTGCAAGGAACATGCAAGGCAAATCAGCTGGAAGACCCGCTTCTAAATACCTTTGGGATCAGGCCCTGTTCCTGTTGCAAACTACAAGAGCTTTAATTAGGTTCTCATGACAGCATGCTCTAGCCCTCTTTGGAGTGGGGGAAATGAAATGTCCAGAAAATGTTTGTGCCTGTTTTGATTGTGGTTTTGAAATAATTAATTCTTCAGACTTCTTAGCCCTGAGATGCTCTTGCCTAATGGGAAGAAAGTCTGCTGCTTCCCAATAAAAAGAAATAGCACTGGAGCTTTTCTAGAGCAGAAACTTTTTTTTTATTATTATTATTTTTTTTTTTTTTAGCCAGTCCTAGTAAAGAGACATTTTCACTGGATTGTAAACTGGGGGATTTCACAAGGTATGTCTTAAGCAAAATTAGATCTGCACCCTTCCTACATTAGATCTGCACCCTTCCTGGGCGATCACCAACCGTATGAAGTTCAATAAGAGCAAGTGCCGGGTCCTGCACCTGGGACGGGGAAACCCTGGCTGCACGTACAGACTGGGCGATGAGACGCTGGAGAGCAGCCTAGAAGAGAGGGATCTGGGGGTCGTGGTTGACAGCAAGTTGAATATGAGCCAGCAGTGTGCCCTGGCAGCCAGGAGGGCCAACCGTGTCCTGGGGTGCATCAAGCACGGCATCGCTAGTAGGTCAAGGGAGGTGATTGTCCCGCTCTACTCTGCGCTGGTGCGGCCTCACCTCGAGTACTGTGTGCAGTTCTGGGCACCACAGTATAAAAAGGACATGAAACTGTTGGAGAGTGTCCAGAGGAGGGCTACGAAGATGGTGATAGGCCTGGAGGGGAAGACGTACGAAGAACGGCTGAGGTCACTGGGCCTGTTCAGCCTGGAGAAGAGGAGGCTGAGAGGAGACCTCATCACAGTCTACAACTTCCTCGTAAGGGGGTGTCGAGAGACAGGAGACCTTTTCTCCATTAACACCAGTGACAGGACCCGAGGGAACGGGGTTAAGCTGAGGCAGGGGAAATTTAGGCTTGACATCAGGAGGGGGTTCTTCACAGAGAGGGTGGTTGCACACTGGAACAGGCTCCCCAGGGAAGTTGTCACTGCACCGAGCCTGTCTGAATTTAAGAAGAGATTGGACTGTGCACTTAGTCACATGGTCTGAACTTTTGGGTAGACCTGTGCGGTGTCAAGAGTTGGACTTGATGATCCGTAAGGGTCCCTTCCAACTCAGAATATTCTATGATTCTATGATTCTATGATTCTACATGCATCTGTATCACATTTAGGTCTTTTTCTAGACAGTACTCTTCTATATTTAAATACTTTCCTTGGATAACCTTCCATGTCACTACCTATTCCACAAAGGGTGTGTTAGTCCGTCTGGAAAATTTTGAAATAAGATCTCGATATAAACTCAAGCTGAAATTTACTCAGCGTAAAAATGCATATTCCTAGGTTTACAGCTAACAGTTACAAGAGCTGATCTAATTAACTGCTATTCTGTAGCTCCTATAGCATCTATTTTATTTGTATAACAAATGCATATCGATTGGTGGCAAGGAAGTGCTAAAGCAAGTTCAATTGCATTTAATGTTGTATGCTTAGTCAATAAGGCAATGGAAGTGTCTGCTTCAAGCTGGGATATTGCAATGGCTATTGAAGCACTGGGATGCAGGATTACCTCATGCTACTTCCCAATCGTCATTGACTGCATCTGTAACGTGCCTGCTGTAAGGCAACTGTCTTAGTCACTTAGGGGGTACTGACAAATATTTACCAAAGGATTTTTATGGTTATTCTCTTATACTTCACAGATGTAATTCAAAACTGTTCTATTATTAATATATAAAATAGAAGTAGAAAGCTGTTTTCTGTATAGATATTCCACACTTTGGTTTTGCTCAGTGAGGGAATTTACCTTTAAAGAAAAGAAATGTCAGACATGTGGTGGTAATAACCCTCAGCAACATTTCTTTTTACCATCACTCACAAGAATACACATTTTTTGTTTGTTTGTTTGTTTGTTTTTAATAATAATAATAATAAAGTCAGTATATTGTTATAAAAGAAATACTTAAGCCTTCCAAAATATCCTAGCCAAGCCTTGCTGGAATCCCCACCCCGTGTAGTCTTTTATAAATACCTCTATATAAAAGCACCTCTCCAAATATCTCAGTATATTATTTAAATCCCAGAGGAATTTCAGAAACTGTATGCAGGAATGGAAGCTCCTTTAAACAACAGTCTTTTGTATGGGAAGCTTTCTGAAGCGGGAGACCTGATCCTGCCATGCCAAAAGGCAGTGGGGTGTTTGCAGGGGTTATACGAGGCCCTGTTTCAATCGCAGTTGATCGGTAGGGGAAAAAATAAAACCAGGTTGGTCAGTGGCAGCTCTGCAGCTCATGCCTGACCCTGTCCCCAGCAGCACCTTACCGTGACGGGTGCAGCTCTGCTGCTTGCCGCAGGCCAGGATGGATTCCCAAAGGGAAAGGCAGCAAGGACTCAGTCCCACGATACCACTGGAGTCAGCTGGAGGTGAATCTGGCCCCAGGTTCATGCAAGTGTAAATGCCCACCAGTGTAGCTGAAGCAAAGCAGATGTGATTTATTGCTCATCACAAGATCAGCAGATACCAGCAATACTTAAGCCTAGCTTTGAGGCAAGCAGCCCCTTTGGTTAGACATGAATCTGGCCATGTAGCGTTAGGCAGGTGTGTATATGCGTTTTCTAGTGCTCACTGCAAGTTTTTTCCTACTGCAAGTGGGGGAGTTTATTGGATATTACTAAAGGTGTGATCTCCTTAAGGTTTAAGTTTAATGGGGATGTTAATTGAATTAAAAGATTAATATACAGTGCAGGGGACCAAGGACATAGGTGATTAATCCTGAGAAATAAAATATGCTTGAGTCACATAGAAGTACTATGGGGGGAGGGGGAGGGGGGAAATATCAGCACTGAAGGACCTTTGACAAGAAAGGTTGTTTTTTCCCCTGACAACCCTGTCAGCTATTGCTGTCAACAATAAAAAGAAGAAAACAAATAAATTGGAGGCCATGTGTAAGTCATAGGACCAGAATATAAATACACGTGACATGGAGAGGAGTAAATAATACTGACGCTTTCTTTGGAAATGTTCTCAGGCAATACTTCCTATTCATGTCTTACTGAAATGACATGAAATAAAACTTTATGGGAGAAAGTATTATTAATCACACAGGTTCTTGAGGGACGTGACTACCTGTGTATTCAAAGGCACTCTTCCTTTATGGGGCTACTGGCTAATACCCTACACCGACAATGAAGGTATAAAGAAAACTTTGGTATTTTATTCATCAAATCATAAAAGAAGTGTGCTTAACCATTGCTGTCTGAAAGGACATTTATGCATTTTTCCACTACAGGTCAAGTAGTCCCCTGCAGAGCTGGAAATCTCCACATGAGCAGCACTGCCATGTTGTGCAGAAAGCAGGTGGGGAAGGGACCATGCAGGAGCCCAGACTCATGGTCCCATCCCTGAGCAAAGGCAATATGTGATTTGGTCTGGTTTTGCCTGGAGAAGGCCAGTGACATTGTTCTGGGAAAGCAGAAAAACCCAAATTAATGACAAGGCTTCAAAACCCTCATAGTAAAATGAAGGGGAAAAATAGATTCTTGAGAATTTAATAGTTATCATTTATAATTAAGCTGCTGCTAGTAAAGAGGATGAGGCTTGCTCCTGGCCATATATGAAGACAAGCCTTAGCAGCTTGAAAACATGCTGCCTGATCTCTGCTAAGGTCCTCACTACAGCTGAGCCCCCTGGGATCCCACCATATCACACCTGAAGGTGTGATACCAAGTGACATTTAAGACCATGCACCTGTCATTGGCTCACCTGTTTTTCCAAGGCCGCCCAGCTGTGCATTGTTTCCTCCAAGCATAGCTCCAGCCTACAACAACCCCCTCTTGCCCTGCAGTTATAGGCAGGATGCCCTGATGCAACCCCAGCAGCCCTGTGGTGGCACCTGGGGATGCCCTCTGGCACCCATGTAGATCCTCTGGTCCAGGCACAGAGGAAGCTGCCAAAAAAAGATACAGGCTGGTTGCAGAGCCATGGTTCTGGTCCACCTCTTAAAATGCCAAGTATGTGCAGGCATGGGGATCAGGTCACCACCGGTTGGGTTTCTCCCACCAAAGAACACAGACAGCACAGGTGAACTTGGGACTTGAACATCCTAAATATTTCTGCTTTCCAAAAGGCAAGGATGTGCATACAGCCAGCAAAATCCCATGAGAAACTCATTGGGAGGTTAAAGGAGTAAGTGATCAGATTTACACTGCTGCCAGGTGCCAACCAGCAGAGCAGAAATTTTATAAATCAGTGTTAAATACTCATTCACAAATTCTAGGCAAGTTGATTTCAGCCTTGGTTTTATAAGGTAAAAGTTAAAGGAAGTCTATTCATGGAAATGAGTCAGTCAGCTGGGAAACACCCCAAGACCTGCGGTGAGTGAAAGGCCCAGTGAAGGTCATGAGTTGGGCTCCTCGACACTTGACCAAGGAGGAAATAAGGTCCATGTGGGACTGCTTGATCCAGTGATGCCCAAATTGTGTTTTGCAGACAGTGGTGAGCTGTGGGGTGCAGGGCTGCTGCCTGCTGCCCATTTAAACAAGGGATACAGGGGGCAGGGCAGGCAAGTGACCTGGGTGTGCCAGGTCCTGTATCCTCCTGTGGTTTGCTTACTGGTCCTCCAAAAAGTGTGGGAGAAGAAGGCTCTTGGTTGGAGTTCTTAGCACTATGGGGGCCTGGAAAGCACTGCTTAAAAAAGGAAATTCTATTTATTGGGCTAACTTATGTGTTCCTGAGCTTCCCTCCTTATGTGGCTGGAAAATGTCTACCAGTGAGTATGCCTTTTCAAATAAATCTCAATCTTCAGAATTAATAATAAAGACAGCTAAATGAATACTAAAGTGCATAAATACTTTTCCATTACTGTTAACCATCAGCAATTACTGCCACAGGACTAAAATGCAGTCTCAGATTGCAGGAGAGATGTCCTCTTTGGTATGGTGTCCGCTCTGGGAGAGATTGAAAGCCACTGCTATAAACTGTGCTGCTTCTTATCCTGAGGTAGCTGTGATTACTGATTTACAACCACTTATCCCACAATGGTGACATAAAAACCCAGCCAGCATCCAGCAGTATGCAGGAAGGTGATGTTGGGGCTTACAAGCCCAGCTTCATAAGCCTTCTGCTCCTTTTTTGACAGTTACATGGACAAAAGTTCAGTATGCATCCTGGAAGGGTATTGCCAAGCTGTAACTTTGTAGGTCTGATTCACAAAGCTCCTCAAGGTAAGTTCTTTGTGCCTCGGTGTCTGTAAAGTAGAGGTTAAAGCTCTTCCCTCACAATCCACACATATGAAGCTCTTACATCTATGGCTGTAGTCCCTATGCAAAGTATTTGACTTACATGCTGCTCCTTGAGTTACAGTCATGCTAAGACAGAAAGGTGTTTTGGCTTGAAAAATGTTATTTCTGTTGTTATTCTTTAAAACAAACAAACAAACAAAACAAAACAAAAACACTGACACATTTTAAATCTTTTCCCTTGCAGGTCTGCATGGTGTCCTTAGTGGGGTTTGTTATGCTTTGTATTTCATACCAACCTGATGAGAAGACATGTGTGCAGTTCACAGTAAAGGTACATTGACTTTTTTTTTTTTTTTTTTTTCTTCTTGTGTCACTAAATACAATCAGAAAAGTTGATGCTGGGGATATTTTTAAGACCACATGAAAAGAAGTGAAAATGCACCTGAAATGCAAGAATGTTTTTCTGGTATTTTCCAAGCAGCTAAGGAAGAAACTTAAGTGTATAAAGGGGACACTGTAACGAATATTTGAAAACTGAACAAGACACTTTTTATTATTTGCCATATTTTAAGAATATCAAGGAGAGTCTGATTAACAAAGCTGGAATAATTTGTGAGGTGTTCAGTGGAAGATGGGGGTTACTGATTAAGTAGGGACAATCAGAGAGACACAGGTAAGAATTAGTGCGGGATAGAACAAGTCCACTTTAAATGTTAATTTTTAATGTGGTCTTAGAAACATCTCAGCATCGTCCCAGCAGTTTTGCTCCTCACCTTGAAATAAGAAAGTGATTGGGCACAGGTGCATTAAAAAGCATGTCTGGAGATCTCTGCCTACCCACCTTTCTGGTCAGGGAGAGGGCTTTGTCTTAGACAACAGTGCCTTCTGCCAGGGTTAGGCATTGAAAACATGGGAAAGCATTAGCACATCTTGGGAACAAGTGTTCTTCCATGAAGGAAATTCCCATCTGAGCATTGCAAAAGAAGCACAGAAGCTGTGCACCTTGTCCTGCCTCAGTCCCCAAAATCATGCTTCAGTGACACCAATAAGTGACAAGAAAAGGAATGCTGAGGGTGCTTGTTCCAGAGGGGAAGTTTCTAACACCATTTATTTGGGCTGGTTTTCCTTATTATTGTAATTTTGAGGGCTCTTAATATTTTTCAGTCACATAATAACCAGGAAAAATACCAACACAAACAACACAAAATAACAGTGATTATTAACTGAGAAAGGTAGAAGGAAATCAAATGCAAGGAACAGATTTTCAAAACCTGGCATTCATTCTCCCTTAGAAATTGGGCCCTGGAGTGTCTTTTGTGCCACTCTAAAGCTTCTCCTGTGCTTACAGAAAGAAAGGAGGAAGGAGAACAATTATTTCCATGCTTTGATTGCCTTCAGGTTCTTGTCCCCTCACCTTTACATATGGCAGTAAGCACAGGAGCTGCAGAGATGGGCAGGAGCTGCCACACCAGGCTTTGTGCTGCTTGCTGGCAGCATTGCACTGAACTTCTCCTCCTCCCATGCAGGAAGGGAGGCATCTGTCCCTGGTGGTGGGCCAGCGAGTTGGCCTGGGTGGCTCAAGTCTCTTCCACTCTTAGCAGCAGCACCAACATGGGCAGTGAGGAGCGTGGGACAAGAAAATAAATACTCTTGAAGTGCTCCCCGAGTCATGTAAAATGGGTTATTCTCATCAGTTTTGCCAGAATTAGAGCTAAAGTCTCTCTCAGAAAACTTCTGGCGCAGTCAACAGCCAGTGGGCTGTTCCCCACTCAAAGGATCCTTCCCCACAAAATCCACCTTCCCACTGTTTCCTATTGCACCAAGCCACAGGACTGGGTCAGTCTCAGGCTCTTCACCCCTTCTGTTCCACATCCCCACCAAGAGCCAGCATCCCACTGTGCCTCCCCTCCCCACTGCCCCTCCAAACCAACCGCTTCTGGCTGTTGGGCACGTAACTGTTTTAAACAATGTAGGAGCTGAGAGCCTCCTCCTGGACTTTGATAGCACAGGACCCATCTAAACCTCCAATATCATGTCTCAGATCTGCAGCTGCCAGTTGAAGGCTATCTCTGAACAAAAGGAAAGTGATATTAGCTATTTGGCAACAAAGCTGAGTATGCAAAATTATGATCATCAGTCAAAGACGAGCTCCTGAAGTTAGCTCCTGTTCCACAGGGGATCTCTGCTTTGTCCAGCACCGTGGTTGGGTCCAGCCCTATCTGCCCCAGTTCTCCTCCTCAGTACTTGCTGCCCAGCCCAGGCCCTGCCTTCACTTTGGTGGCTGGTGCCCAGTGGGGCTCCACACAGCTGCTGAGCATCCTCCTAGAAGAAAATTTTAGTTGGTCTCTCCTGGAGTGGAGGAAGCACCCCAGGATGCCTTATGTAGCCCAAGGTTCCTTTTAAGTGGAGGACCACACATGTACAGCTCTGGGAGGTTTTAGCCCACCCTCAGGACGACCCTATGAAGACTGTGAGGGACTCCCTATGGTGGGAAACTGAAGGAGAGCCACACAGTCCTTCCTCCCTCTTGCCAGCTGCTTCTTTCATTTCACACTTGCATGAGCCCTGGAGCCCGTCAACAAAAGGAGGCACAAGAACTGCTTTCAGCAGAAGCCCCTGTCTGAGACTACTGCAGGTATCTGCAGCACCCCATGTGTCAGCAGGAAGGGAGGACAACCACCACTGGGAGGGTGGCTTCCACCATGCTAGTGGTGGGTGGGGGTGATGGGTGGTGGACCACCACCATTTTCAGGGGGATGCCAGTGAGCTTCAGGGTAGCTTTCTGCCCCTGCCCCACCTCTGCATCCGAGGGAAACATGTTCTGATCATGGCATCTCCCATGGCAGTGTGACACCCACTACTCCTGCCCACCCAGCCCCAGCAGCCCACACCATGACACACACAGTGGTTCCTCTTTCCTGCTCAAGGTGGCTCAAGCCTGAGCCAGCACAGCCTTCAAAAGGGGTTCCCCAGACCCATGTCAGCAAACCCTGCTGGTTTCATCCCTTGTGTGAAAGTGTGAAAAGCCTTTTTTATGAAACACTAGATCTGTATTAGATGCTTTATTTTCTTTTCAGCATTGACCAAAACTATCAGTGCTAAATACTGCTGAAAATTTCTTCATCATATGAGGAAGCTGAGGGAGGATGAGCTGCCATGCTCTGACCTCATTGTACACTGCTTCTCCTCGCTTCTTTTTTCTCCTTCTACTTAAACAGCAGTCACCATGCCTATCTCTATGAGGCCACTACAATCAGTTTTCCAGTGGCAAGTTCTAGTTCCTGGGCAGAGCTCACTGTGCAGTTGTATTTGCAGTATCAAGGTTGCCTCCAGGTCTGGCATGTGATTAATCTGCTGATGGGATCCCAGTGCTCTCTGTCTTGTGCTCTCTCATAGGCAGTACTTGCATTTGCCTCACCTTTGATATTGGGAACTGTGTTCATTTTTGGAATCTTGTAAAGTTATTCCTCTGCAAATACCTTGAGAGAATAACACACTGTTTGGAAATTGCCCTACATCCCCACGCATCTCTTTTCACCTCTGAGGACTGCCGGAAGAGCTGCCCATGTATTGTGTGTTTCAAGGGGACTCTGAGATTTCCTTCCCCTTAGGTACATAACAGGCACATTCTTGCTGACTGTACCTGAAGGGTACTTAAGGTTGTGGATTTCATGCTAGTTTGTGCTCACTTTGGATAGAAGTTGGCAGTGAAATGAAATACGTGCCAGGGGAGAAGCAGGCACACCATGTAGTCTCAGCTTAACATCTCATTTATTAGGGAGGCTTGATTCTGTCCCCCACTCGGCTGAATCCAGGGCTGTCCAGCAAGTCCCCCAGGGACACCTGCCTCACAGAACAACTTTTGTCCCTCAGAGAAGGAAAATGTTCATCAATATTTGTCCATTTTCTGTTTTCCCCACCTTTTAAAGCAATACTGTAAGCCTGTGAAGAATCACAGTTCCGTTTGGAGGTCTCCGTCAGTCAGCTGCGCTTCCCTTTGTATGTGCTTTATACTCGGAGGTGTCCCCATTTCCCAGCTTCACCTTTCCCATATGCTGTTACCTGGAAAGCTGCAGGGGTAAAAGATTTGCACTTAAGAAGAGCCACCCTCATTTTGAAGCTGCCCTTGGTTTAAGACTGCAGGGGAAGTCATTGCATTTAATAGTAGCCAGATCTTGGAAATGAAGATCTAGCTGTAAAAATTCTGTTATTTGGCAGGGAAAATGTATTTACAGCTTGAAGACCAGCAATAAGCCTATTTTTTTTTTTTTTTTTCCAAACTGACAACCGAATAGAAAGATTGATTTGCACTGTAGATTTAAGACAAATACACCAGGAGTGTTAATTTTATCAAGATATACATACTTGGAGTTTCAAGGTCATAAAAAATGCTTTATATTGATAGTTTGCTGTGGTATTGAGGTTAACAGATAGGGAGAGAAGCCACTGCTTAAAATAACAGATTCCCAGCCATGCCATGTGTCTGACAGATAAGACGCCAAGAAAAATAAATGTTTTTACAGTGCTGAACAGAATCAAAAGTGGTATTTTGGCTAAATATAGCATATGATTTTAATATAAATTCACACATATTTTGTGTGAACAGAGCATCAATTGCCAGCTCCAACCATTGACGGGGAGGGAAATTCATATGCTCTGGTACCCAAAGGTCTCAGGTGCAACCCTGAGCAACAATGGCTCCAGGTGACTGTAAGTTTCCATGCACTTGTGGGGATGGGCTCTGAATAGATGCCCTCAATGAAAGCCACCCCTACTTTAAAGCTGCCACTGCTGTAAGGAGAAGAGGAGCATGACAAAGCTGTGTCCTTCTCATGCAGTACCAGGGGTGGCACTGGGAAATCAGAGGTGCTTGATGCTCCTTCACACCTTTGAAAGGCTTCTTCTTCACTTCTATGGGGTAGGTTTTCCAAAGGGATTTAGCATGGCATGTGATTCCTCTTGGAAATGTGCCAGGACCAGGAAGCAGGCAGGCTGGCTGCTGTTGCAGGGCCATGAGCAGGAGATCAGACACCTCACTGACTAATTTGCAAGTGTAAATCAGATTTGTTCGGGCATGCAAACCAAGAGCCGGGAATAACATGTGAGCCAAGTCTCAGAAACACCTACTTCTCAGCACAGCCTGGGATAATATGTCAGCACAAGCCTCACTCTCTTTAGCTCTACTTCAAGACAGCTACACTAATTTACTTCAGCTGATGACTGTAATGATGATTGTATGACTGATGACAGCTAACTCATGGACAACAGCAGGGGAAGATGCTCCCTCCCTCTCTTTAAAGCTGGAAGTCTTCATGGTGCTCTTATCAAGTCTCAAAATTGCAATGCAATGCTCATATAAAGTAGGCAAGACAAAAATATTAGCTCTTGAAATGATCTGCTGAACTTTATATCACTAGGGATTTATATCTGCCTTGCAATTTTTGAAGACCACAATGTCCGGACAGCACATTGAATTCGTGCATTTCCTGTGAAAAACATGTTCATGTATTAATTCTGTGTTCCTCATTCTTTGCGTAGATAGAAAATGAGTGGTTTTTTTGTTTGTTTTGTTTTTGTTTTTGTTTTTTTTCTTTCTTTCAGCTGATGTATTTTCTGCTGAGTGCTGTGGGTCTGGTTGTCTGTGTTCTGGCAGTGGCTTTTGCTGCCCACCATTACCTACAGATCACAAGATTTACCTGCGATACCATCCTCGAGTCCTGCCAATGCAAGCTGGACATGACAGACCCCCTCAGCAGGACCTTTGTCTACCAGGATGCCGCTGACTGCAGCAGTGTCACCAGCATGCTCAACCTGTACTTGCTTCTGCAGATGGTTCTCAATCTGATCGCAGCTCTGGTGTGTCTGTCGGCATGCTTTGTGATGTGGAAACACAGATACCAGGTCTTTTATGTGGGCGTTCGATTCTACCCTTTAACTGCTACCGAAGGCCAGCAACAGAAAGTATAGGGTTTGGGCTGACAGGGGGCTGTAGCCAGAGAATGGAAAATGTCAGCATACTGCCACTATAGACACTGCACATGGATGAGTGTTTGTAAGGTTTTTTACAAGGAAAAACATTCACACAGGTTAAATTAATATATTTTTCATTCATTTTAAGAGCAATTTTTATGGCTACTCCTGCAAAAGGTCCCTAGTTAGACTATCTAGAGGTCACCCGAAGTCCTAAAATGCAGCTGTACTAACACTCACAGAAGAGACTCTTTAGTAGCTATAGACAAAATGAAAGCTTAAAAAAATCATTGGGAACTCATCTGCAGGGCTACAGCCATTTAGACATCAGGTCCATCAGGTCCTTGCTGGTAGAGATCTGTTCCTGCCTTCAGAGGAGCTGCACTGACTCCTACCAGATGAAGATCTGGTCCAAATTGCTTTATTATAATCATGCCAATCATGCTTAGGGAATATATTGTCTCTTGGATGCAGTACGTATAATCCACACTAACCTGACGGGGATTTACCATATGGAAAGGTGATAAGGGAGGTCAAGACCTCTTCAAATGCAGGCTGAGATCAGCAGCATATGTGAATATGCTGATGACTACCATGTAAAGTACATGTTTCAGAGCAACCAGTGAAGTTGGTTACCTAACCCAATTACTAACAAACACCATTTTCTGTGGATTGACTGATGGTGATGGGGTGGGCCCTGCTTCAGACCCCTCATTTCTGATGAATGAATGCTCAGCGCTTTGTGAGAAAAGATCAATTCAAGAAACCTCGATCTGAGCTCCTGAAATGGAGGCCCCTAAATCACTAGTCATGTTGAAAACCCTGTTGACACTGCTATAATTGCAAGCTCCCAAACCTAGTGTCTGGTCAGTTCCACCAATTATACTCACAGCACAAAAGGCCAAGTGCATTTTTGGTGTAACTCCTCTGAAGACAATCAGCCTCACACACCAGCTGTGGATTTGGGCCAACAGCCCTGAAAGATATATCCCTGTAACAATCAGGGTTTTTAAAATGGGGTGGAGGGAGGGAAGCAAGAAGAGACTGCCAGTCTCCCAAAGAAATCATTTGTGATAATGAGGGCAAGAGAATGAGGATTTCTTAAAAAGCAGCATAGAATAACAAACTGTATTCAAACAGCACTCTAAAAGCGTGGCTCTGAAAGTGCTTTACAGCCTTATACCAGGATGGGTATGCTGGCTTGTCCCTTGGACAGTCATCTCCACCTGTGCAGCATGGGAACCCCAGAGGCAGGAACAGCTCTGAGTTGGCAGCACTTCTCCCGCCAGGTGGTATCAGCATATGGGCAGGGCAGCCAGTGCTCACACCCTGCCATGAGTAGGGATTTCCCAGTCCTTGCCAGGACCAGGGTGTCTCTGAGGTAGGGTGGAGCAATCATAGGCCAGACAAACTGCACCACGATCATTATAAGCAAGGAGGAAGCAAGCAGAATTTTTACAAGGCTTCAAACAAGCAAAAACTTTCTGTTTCTTCTGGGAAAAAAAAAAAAAAAAGCACCAGTGAGTCAAAAAACTAGTCTGTCAAAAAAGCTAGTTGTTTAAGCAGCTCCAATCCCACCCAAGAAGTGCCTTCCATGCAGTGATCACACATCATGCCAAGGCTAGACTGGCATGCCTCCAGGGTCAGAAGACCACAGCGTGGTTCAGTCTCCTGTGATCCACCTAGAGCAAAGCAAAGTTTTAAGTGCTCATGTTTTTGTCATGGAGACAGCTTCTAGTGTAGATGTACCAACAGTCACCAAAATGCTCTCTGCCGAGCTGCGGAATGACGACCTTTCAGAAATGCAAGTTTTGAGACCAGGTCCCTAAAACCCTTTTTTTTTTTTTTTTTTTTTTTTGTACCAAAAACTAAGTGGCACTAGTAAGCGTGGTCCTCAGGCATGGTCAGAGCAAGCTGAGACAGTGGTGGAGTGCACAGTGGCCCATCAAGGTGGGACCTGGCGTTGCAGTGGTGGGAACCAATCCATCACCCCTGACTTTTGGTGGAGCGTGCTGCAACCAGTGCTGGTGGACCTATGCCGGGGCCGACTCCTGTATGAGGTGGATACATAGGCATTTGGGGGTTTACTCCTGCCCTCACCACCAGGCTCTTTGCCTTGATGCCTATGAAGCAAGAGAAGGGCTCTGCTGGCAGAGCAGGGCACATTTCCTACTGTGCCCCTTCCGAAATCTCCTGCTGTTCAGAAGATAACCAGGTACCTGCCTGGGATATCTTCTGGGGCAGTCCTGGTGGATTTATGGATGCTCTCTGGGGGACGGGTGAGGAGGGATATGGGTGACAGGAAAGGGAAGAGGGACGTTGATAAGACAGCCCTCCCTGCTTAGGAAGCAATGTGTTTTAATAGCAGTGCACCCTCCGCTTTGAGCCACCACCACTGAATTTGGCGCACTCGTCCGTGCATTGCAGCTTAACCTTTTGCTCTGGAAGAAAGCAATATTCATTGTATATTCTATGGGTGTTCAAATGCTTTATGAATAAATTTGGGGCATTTTGGTCTAGCAAAGAATAACTTCTGTATTTCCTCTTTATATATCTCAAGAGCATAAAATCAAAATGGTAGCTCTTGGAACTGCGTTTATCCTGGGTATGGTTTTACAACAGGTATTTTGCTCTGATCAAGAATTTCAGAAAGCATTAATTAGAGGATTAGCACCTACCACACCACATTCAGGCAGCTCCCAGCCTTTTCCTGTCAGGGAAATTCATGTGGACCAAGCCAGGAGACATGCTGGGACTTGCAGGCACGGAGAGGACAGGGGCATTGAAGAAAATAACTTTTATTTAAAAAAAAAAAAAAAAAACTCGTGGAAATGTATTCTCTGTGTGAATCACACAGAATGGAGCAGGAGCAGATGGCTCCAGGCACACAGAAATTGTGAGGGGCCCCTGTGTAATTTGCTCTCAAAACGCAGGTGTGATTCTCATTTGTACCCTGGCCACTTTATGCTGTTTTCACAATGTAAAGGGGTTGTAAAGATGGCATCAATCATTTTTACACCTACTTTATGGCCATTTTACACAGCTAAAAGGGCCCTTTGTGTAAATGAGAACTCAAACCCTAGAGGACTTAATAGAGAGGAGATCCTTTCTATAGACGGTGCTTATACCCTCTGATGGGGGCTGTTACTAGGGTATAACTCTCCATTGGATTTTATACCTCAGTTTAAAGAGCTGAGATTAAATTCAGTTCTGCAAATTTTTCCAGAGGCCATAACCCGCGGTGACACGACCGCTCCCCTGACCAGCACACGCACACGCCGCTGCTGTCTGTAAAAGGAGAAGCAGCAGCCACCGCTCTCCTCCTGGAAATGCTCTGAGGCATTTCGGTGCCGTGCTATGCAAATACTGGAGTGGCAATAATGGCAACAAAAAGGGAACCGAGATGCTGAGCCTCGCACCAAGCCGCCATGTCGGACTGGCAGCACGACTGGGCGCCATGGTGGCAAATGCTCCCGGCCAGCTGCAGGGGCCCGGAGGGATGCAGCCAACACCACTCTTCCTCCTCCTCCTCTTGCTGGCCCTGCATGATGGGGAAGTGCCGGCTCTCAGCCACCTCCTGCCGCACCTTCACGTGGTCCCCATCTGTGCCGGGCCAGCCCTGCATGGGCACTACTTGGAGCTCTGCCTAAAAACCAGCCCTGAGCAAGAGTGCTGGAAACTGCAATCAACTCACAGGAGGTTTTTTTTTATTATTATTATTTTTTATTTTTTTTACACTACCCGACAGTGCAATATTTCCTTTGTGGCCTTTTGAAACAGAAAGCATGCTGCTAGCATGTGAGAGGACCCACAGTTCACGTCCTCTATATTTAGAAAGCCAGGATGTCATACCTCCCCTTGAAATTTTCATAGTCCCCTGCACCCCACCCACCCACCCACGTACTCGTGCTCATGTCTGGAAAATGTTTTTTGATATTAGCACAGGGTGTTGGCTTAGGGGGATTCAAGGGAGGTGCAGAGCAACAACAGTGGCACAGCCCTGAGCGCGGAGCTCAAAGCCTCCTTAAGGTTTGCCAGGCACCGAACGCTGGGAGCGGCAGCACAGACGATTTCAAAGGTCTCAGCCTGTGACAGGGCTCCTGAGGCAGTGCCAAGTTTTTTGGACCTATGAAAGCCCTCTAAGGTGTCACATCAGGTAGCACCATGCATTCAGCTGGCAGCTTCTCCCCGAGCCTGGTTTGGCACAGCTGCAACACATACATGGACTGGCTGCTGTGGCACCTGGATGGAGCAAGGTCTCCCAGAAGACGAATTTTGGTGCTGGTTTATCCATTCAGCTACACAAATAATGTCTTCCTTCCTTCCTTCCTTCCTCCCTTCCTCCCTTCCCTTCCCTTCCTTCCTTCCTTTTTTTTTTTTTTTTTTTCTTTTTGCTCCCCTGCTGCCTCCTGCAATCACTAATCTGTAGTGTTTATTCTCTGCTAGACTGGCTCTGTAGTCAAGCATTATAAACTATGATTGCAACTACAAAGGCTAGGGCACATTTTTCTTCTGTGCTTGCTGCTCAATTTCCATGCCTTTGTCTAAGGAAATGTATAAAAGATTCATCTAAACTTCTAAACTTCATACTTCTTGGGATGGGAGAAGAAGGGGGGCTTCCTTCCTTCCTTCCTTCCTTCCTTCCTTCCTTCCTTCCTTCCTT
>NC_048893.1:74119445-74128781 GCF_011077185.1 Oxyura jamaicensis | reverse complement strand
TCCTTCCTTCCTTCCTTCCTTCCTTCCTTCCTTCCTTCCTTCCTTCCCTTCTTCCTTCCCTCCTTCCTTCCCTCCTTCCCTCCTTCCTTCCCTCCTTCCCTCCTTCCTTTTAATAGTTATAGGCAATGCACATTTCATTTGTTATTATAATGCTCTCACACACCTCAAAGCTGGCTCCACATTAGTAGCTCCTCAGGCATGCTCACAGCAGCTGACTGTGGGCAGAGCAGGAGACCAGGGAGCTGAGACCCATCCAAGCTCCCAAACTGCTCTCCACTCTGCAAAACAGCCCCCAGCAGGAGGGATGGTTGCTTGCCGAGGCTCAGGTGTTCCTATTGCCAGCTAAGAGGTCGCACCTTGCATGCATTGCAAATGGGAACCAAGGCTGAGCAAAGAGCAAGGAGAGCAATCTGCAAAAAGTGATCTGAGCACAGACTCATCCTGCAGTAAGATGCACAGCAAATGGCAAACTGGTTGGCTTTGAGTGACTGGAGATGCAGAGAGTGACACTGGTTGAGGCACCCCTCAGCATGAAGAACACCAATTGTCCTGGAAATCATATATTTCATAGGGTCATAGAATAGTTTGGGTTGGAAGGGACCTTAAAAATCATCTGGTTCCAACCCCCCTGCCATGGGCAGGGACAATTCCCACCAGACCAGGTTGTCCAGAGCTCCATCCAGCCTGGCCTTGAACACATCTGTGATGGTTTTACTCGGGTGGGTGACCGAGCTCCGCCACAACCGCTCTCTCATTCCCCCTCCTCAAAGAGGAGCGGGGAGAAAATATGATGAAAGGGGCTCAAGGGTTGAGATAAGGACAAGGAGATCGCACAGTAATTATCGTGACGGGCAAAACAGACTCAGCATAGGGAGATAGTAAGATTTATTGCCTATTACTAATGAGCTAGAGAAGTGAGAAACAAAGGAAAGAAACCAAAAGCACCTTCCCCCCCATCCACCCTCTTCCACCTCCTCCCCCCGAGCGGCGCAGGGGAACGGGGGAATGGGGGTTATGGTCAGTCTATAGAAATTCTTCTCTGCCGCTCCTTCTCGGTCACTCTCGTCCCATGTGCTGTGGGGTCCCTCCCACAGGATGCAGTCCTTGCTGAACTGATCCATGGGCTTCCCACAGGCAGCAGCTCTTCAAGATCTGCTCCAGATATGGGTCTGTACCACGGGGTCCATCCCTCGGGAGCACACTGCTCCAACCTGGGTCCCCCACCGGCAGCAGCTCCTGCCAGGTCATCTGCTCCTGCGTGGGCTCCTCTCCACGGGCTGCAGGTCCGGCCCAGAATCTGCTCTGGCAGGGGTCTTCCACAGGCTGCAGTCTCCATCGGTGCAGGTCCACCTGCTCCACCGTGGTCTCCTCCACGGGCTGCAGCATTGAACCCTGCTCCACCGTGGTACTCCATGGGTTGCAGGGGGGACATCCTGCTTCACCATGCTCCTCACCACAGGCCGCAGGAGACTTCTGCTCCGGCGCCTGGAGCACCTCTCCCCCTCCTTCTCCGCTGACCTTGGTGCCTGCAAGGCTGTTCCTCACTCCTCTCACTCTCCCAGCTGCTGTGTGTCGCAGCATTTTTTTTTCCCTGTCTTAAATCTGCTCTCACAGAGGCACAAACAACATCACTTATTGGCTCAGCTCTGGTCAGCAGTGGGGCCCTTACCAAACATGGGGCAGCTTCTTGATCCTTCTCACAGAAGCCACCCCTATGGCCCCCTGCTACCAAAACCTTGCCACATAAACCTACTACAACATCCAGGGATGGGGCATCCACAGCTTCTCTGGTCAGCCTGTGCCCATGCCTCACCACCCTCTGAGTGAAAAATTTCTTCTTTATATCTAATCTAAATCTCCCCTCTTTTAGTTTAAAACCATTCCCCCTTGTCCTATCACTACACTTGCTTGTAAAAAGCCCCTCTCCAACTTTCTCATAGCCCCTCTCTAGGTACTGGAAGGCCACAATGAGGTCTCCCCAGAGCCTTCTCTTCTCCAGACTGGACAACCCCAACTCCCTCAGCCCTCCTCATAGGAGAGGTGCTCCAACACTCTGATCATTTTTGTGGCCCCCTTCTGGACTCGTTCTAACAGGTCCATGTCCTTCTTGTCCTGGGAGCCCCAGAGCTGAACACAGTGCTTCAGGTGGGGTCCCAGGAGAGCAGAGCAGAGGGGGACAACCACCCTGCTGGCCACACTGCTCTTGATGCAGCCCAGGATACGTTTGGCTTTCTAGGCTGCAAGCACACATTGCTGGTTCACATGGAGCTTTTCAACCATCAGCACCTCTTTAGGGCTGCTGTCTATCCATTTGTTGCCCAGACTGCCTTCATGTTTGGGATTGCCCCAGCCCATATACAGGACCCAGCACTTGGCCTTGTTGAACTTTGAGCAAGGCAGGTTTTTAACACCATTTCACTCTCTGCAGCCAGGTATGAGAACTCTATTTTTAAATTGCCCACAGATGACTGAACAGAGACTTCTTAATTTAGTCTGGAAGTTCTCTCTCACCAAAACTACAATGAGATGAAGCCTTTACTTGATCCATCCTCCTTCAGGCTGCCTGGGAGCATCACTCCTGGAGCCAGAGCTGCATGTATGCAGAGTGGCACAGTTTCCACCTTGGAACATTGGTTGTCTTTACTGGGACATTGTGTCAAGCCAGCTAGGTGACAGCGCTACAGGGACAGGACCCAGGTGGCTGAGCAGCCAGTGGCTCAGGTCAATCATGTGCTGTGTCCCTGGAGCTGCCCCTATTCACTCTATGTTGGTCACAGGGATTTGCTGGGATCGTCTGGGGAGCAACTGTGAAGAAAATAATTCAGACCAGATATCTACACTTTCCCTTCCACCTCATGAAGCCAGGGTGAGAAGGAGCACACACACGAGGGGAACCACGGGGAACCAAACGGAAAAACGAAAGTTTGCTGTCTGGTTTCACTGACTGATCCTGCCAGCATGCTGAGGAACAACAAAACAGCACAGAAAACAAAGTACTGGGCACTGAAAACTCTTTTGACTTTCATGATCCAAGGTGTTATTAATAAAAGAAGTCGGGAATGTAGAAAGGAATGTATTTGTTCTGGATCCTCCCTGTTGGTAGGAGCCACACAAGCACCTCAGCGTTGCATCATGCAAGGACCCAGTCAGCCAGGCTTCTTGCTGATATTCTTTGCTGATGCCACAGGAATTGAATTTTGTAACGTGGCTGGGACTGGGGGAGGGCAGCTTATGTCCTGGACACATATATCTGTGTGTACTCTGCTAAAGCTGCTGTTTTCAGATTCAGTGTTTTCCTTGTGTACCAAAGAAGATGCAATGATCTCAGCTAGCAAAATTATCTGCTTCTGAATCATCAGGATTTGAACCTCCAAATTGTTTATAATAAAACTTTTCTTATTGCTCCACTCAGCCTTCAGTGTTTCCCTTGCTTCTCTGTTTCCCAGAGTGGTTGTGTGGTTTCATTGCACATCCTCCACTGGCCCTTTCACCTCAGGCCGCCAGCAGCTCTGAAAAAGGCACCCAGTCTGCATGTGAGCAGCCCCTGCTTTTTGCTCCACAATTTGCAAATTGGCCTCCGAGACTTCTCCTGAGTTTTTCTGAAAGTGTGCTCAAGTCACTGATCACTCTATTGTTTGTGGCAAATTGTCAGAAACTGCAAAGATCCAATGCTTGAAATTCACATGGGCCTTCTGGGCTAATAGTCCAATATACTTCATCAAGCGAAGGAGTACGTGCTACTGGCTTGTGGGAACTGGCAAGCTCTGGCCCTGCAGCTGCTGATCAGGCCCAACTTCCACTCAAATCCCTGGAAGTTTCACCTGAATAAGGGAAGATCCTTTACAATAAGAAAGCAGTCAGGAGGGGTCCCATGGGGCTGGCCCATGTTGGCATGCTTCAGAAGATTCTGGTTGACTTTGTGACAAGCTATGGCAGGCTACTGGGGGAGACACACACCAGAGAGCAGGAGAGTGGAGGGAAAAGCAAAAATACACATCATTCAGCTCAGGAAAGTGTTGCTGTGTTGGAGATGATGATGCACAATTTCCTAACTAATTACTAACTTACTTTCCTATTATGACAGGGTTACCCACCTAGTTGACCAAGGGAAGCCAACTGATCTTTTTGGACTTCACCAAAGGTTTTGACATTGTTTCTCACAGTATCTTTGTGGACAAAATGTTCAGCATACAGCTAAACAGATAAATAATGAGCAACTGCCAGACAGGTCAGGCTCAAAGGGTTAAGTAGGGTTATGTCAGACTGGTGGCCAGGCACTAGTGGGGTTCTCCAATGTTCAATTTTAGGGCCAGTTCAGGACTCAAATACACACAAAGTAAGTTTGCAGGTGATACTAAATTAGGAGGCACTTTTGAATCCCTCAAGGAGGATTTGCATAGACATCTTTACAAATTAGAGGGCTGGCAATCACCAACTGCATGAAGTTCAGCAAAGCAAGTGACAGGTTCTGCACCTGGGAAGGGGCAGACATAGATAGATGTACAGACTGGGGGACAAGAGGCTGGAGATCAGCCCTGCAGAAAGGGGTCCGGGGGTTCTGGTCAACAGCAATTTGAGTCAACAGTGTGCCCTGGCAGCCAGGAGGGCCAGATGTGTCTGGGGTGCTAGCTGATCACGGGAAGTGGTTGTCCTGCTCTGTTCTGCCTTGGTGAGGCCTTGAGTACTGTGTGCAGTTTTGGACATCACAGTGTAAGGACATAAACTGTTAGAGAGTGTCCAAAGGATGGCTACAAAGATGGTGAAGGGTCTATAGGGGAAGACATTGAGGAGTGGCTGAAGTCACTTGTTTTGTTCAGCCCAGAGCAGAGCAGGCTGAGGGGAGACCTCATGGTGGCCTGCAGCTCCCTCACAAGGGGAGTGAAGGGGCAGGCACTGAGCTCTGCTCTCTGGGGACAGCGACAGGTCCTGAGAGGACAGCATGGAGCTGGGACAGGGGAGGATCAGGCTGGGTGTTAGGAAAAGGTTCTTCACCCAGAGGGTGGTCGAGCACTGGGACAGGCTCCCCAGGGCAGTAGTCACAGCACTGAGCCTGCCAGAGTTCAAAAAGCATTTGGACAATGCACTCAGACATGGAGTCTGGTTTTGGGTGGTCCTGTGTGGAGCCAGGAGTTGGACTCCATGATCCTTGTGGGTCCCTTCCAACTCGGGATTCTGTGATGTTATGATTCTAACAGAGTTGGTTGTGGGAAGATGGCTATAACGTCATACCACATTTGTCCTGTACCCTGCTGTGTGGGTCCCTGAGGACAATGTGGTGCCCACAGTCACATGCTGAGGCTTGCTGTGTGTAGGCATAAGGGACACCCAGGCCTTTATATGGGGTTCTTTCTACCAAAAGAACCATGTTCACTGGGTTGGCTTGTACTTTGATAGGAGTTTTCCTTCCAGCTGTTGTTGTCGATGTCAGTGGCTTTGAAACAGCTCATGTAGGGAATTCATTCTCATATGCTTCTAGCTGTGGGCTAAGCAATATTTCAAGTGCTTAACAGAAAGCATTTTTAGACCTGTGCCATTGCACTAGAGGCAAAGGTAACCATTAGAGAAAGTGGGTTGATTAAGGGACAAAAAAGGAAGCAGTTGTTATCACAAACCTTTCCATGTGATGATCTGTGTGCTGGTCTCAACTGAAGCATGTTTATTTTGGATAAGCCTAAATAACACATCCTCAAGTATGGTAACAATGTATATGAACTCATTCAAGAGCACAAGCCTGACCTGAAACTGCATTGACTCCTCTGGGGCTTCCCCATACGAATTGCTCTGTGTTTAGATGTCGCAGTTCAACAGATCAGTCTAGGCTGCATATAGAGCAGGTCTTGTGGTGCTTGCTTTGAGAAGAATGTACTGACATTGCCACTGACAAGACCACACTGAGACAAATGAAAACACAGGAGCTGCAGAGAATAGGCATAGCACCAAATGAAAATCAGCTGGCTCAAGAATAACTGAACAGTCAAGGGAAAATGCACCTATTTCAAATTAGCTCCCTTTGCTTGAATGAATTTCACAGTGCATGGCATGATTTGAAGAGGAAGAGAAGAAGAATGTTAGGAACCCAACGACTCACTTTTTCGCAAGCCTCAAAAACATTGCAGGCAACGTGAGAAGAAAAAAGACGTGGCTTTCGTCCTGCCTGGGCTCATGTGACACAAGCAGGGGCAGAAAAGTTTAAACCTGGCTTCCTGCTGCCTTTCCACCCTCTTTTGGCTCCATTGCTCTTTGCTAGCATTATCTGAACTGCGCAGTCCTCAGCAAACACCCAAGTAGCCACAATATGGGCAGGATTATTGCCATAACCAAAACAGCTGATGAATGAAATAAGGCACTTGTTTCCTAGAGTAAAGGGAGGGGAAAGAGGAGGATTTAAACATTTCTCTGTGGTGTTGGAAACCCACCTTGACTAGAAGCAGTCCCTCATCTCGCTCAAACCACCAGCGCCCCTTTGACGTCAATTGGCAGCCGGTTGGCCTGCCCCGTCCCAAGTCTGGCTGCAGCAGCATGAGCAAACAGCTCAAACCACGAGGGAGAGAGAGTGTGGGAGGCATGATGAAGCCCTGCAGTTCTCCCCTCTGGTTTGCTCCTGTCAGCCATCACCCACAGCATCGTTTTCAGATGTGGAAGGGTGTGGGCCTGTTGCCTTGAGCATCTCCCAGGCTCGTGGTGGCAGTGGGGCTGGTGGGTGATGGAGACCTTGGTGAGGATGAATGCAGATCTCTGTGCTGAGATGTTGTTTGGGGCTCATGGTCACCCCTGACCACCCTGGAGTGCATGGCTTCCTGTGCTTCAGGGGGCTCCATAGATGCAGGCAGCAAGTGCTGCATCCATTTCAGCTTGACCAAGCCAAGGCCATGGAAGGGACAGCTTAGCAGGGAATGGGTGGCTGTCTTTGCTTCCCCCTTCCACAACTCCTACCCCCTTCCTTTTTTATAAATCAGCTCTGTGCTGGTTCTTACTTACTGACAACCCTAGCAGGGAAACTACCCATGAGCCTGTGGTAGGCTGAAAAAAATTCATCCTCTGCAGAGCTGAGAGTTGGGACTTGGGCTTGGGCACACTCTCCTAGGCAGAAGGAAAGCAGTGCTTGTGCAGGGCCAGCCAGCCATGGATCCCGTGGGTGGGAGGGAGGCAGCAGTTTGCAGTTGGCTGCCTGCCCTCACTGGACCAGGTTTCATGATCCCAACCTCAGACTGAACACATACTATAGATGACGGGGGCAGCTGTTGCACAAGATTCTGTGTCCTGCCACAGCTTGCAGGAGGAGCCAGCCAGCTATAGTGAGCTGGGGCTTAGGGAAGGGGTCAGCTGCACCAGATAGCATCTCTGCATTCCTTGACTGCATTTCCCAGCAACAGAAAAGCAACCAGCCCTCTTGCTTTTCCCATCTGAAAAGCTCTCTAAAGTCTTGAGCTTCAGATTAGGGGGGATCTGCAGCCCCTGAAAATCTTATTTTCTTAAGCTGTCCTGAGATGAACACCCCAAAATGAAGGCAGCCAGAGTTGCTGATCTATTTTGAAAATGAAAGCATTAACAACCATTAATTTCTGACTTTCTTTACTTATTTAAGGTGAGGGCTAATGGAGAGCTTGCAGCTGCAGGTACAACACAGACATCCAATGAGCTGCCTGCTCCTGAATTCTCATAATATATATTTATTTCAGGAAAAGGAGTTGTTGTACAGGTTGGTGACAACAGTTAAAAACTATAATGGTCAAAATAGGTTGGAAGTGAACATTTCCAATGAGAGAACAAGTTCCCCAGCAGCATGGTTATTCTTCAACAGCTGTGTTTCTATTTCTCTTTACGTGTCTATCTCAAGAGCCAATTTGCAACATATATGGACCTTTTTCCTAACAGCGCTAATGCAGTTCAAGCCAGGCAGAAGTCCCCTCTGAGACTTGCAGATTGAGTCCCCTAATGTCATGGGACAGTGGGACACAAATCCCTAACCCACGTTAACCATTTTTGGTTGAAATACCTGTAAAAAAGAAAAACAACAACAACAACAAAACAGAGGGCTCAGCTGACACCACACAGTGACAGAGGAAGACCAGTTTTGAGGCGGGACAAATTTAAAGGCTGAACGAATGCTGTGGGCTGGGTGGGTGGGTGCCAGCCCCACTGGATTTGGCATGGGTGCCACCAAGCCTAGGGGGATCACTCACACCAGCAGAGCTGCAGGCAGGTGTTTCCATGAGCAAAATCTCAACAGCAGCTGCTTGCCAAAATAGACACCACGCAATAAACTGAAAAAGAAAGTTGCCCAGCTGGCTCGGTGGTGGGACAAATGTGCACTATCAGAGACAGCCAAAGGCTGTGGGAGGTGGTGGGCACAACTGACAAGTGTTTCGATCCATGATGGATCATCTGCTAAATGGGAGGCAGTGCTTGCCACTGCACCTCACTTTCCCAAGAGCAGTCATCCCTGTGCAAGCCCCCGTCCCTGTCAGCAGCACCTCATCCTCCCAGGGATGTCCTCGCTGGAGATGCCAGCTGAGCCATGCTGGCCAGAGGGAGTGACAAACCAAAACATAACACCCACATTTCACCGGTGCTGAAGCGCAGCTGGAAATAATGAATCAGCCCCTCCTGCCTTAAATCACAAGATGGGTGCCCAGGTCAGCAGGGTGGTTTTCTGTCTGCATTGGTGCTTGTGAGTGGCCCCTTCCACATCTCTGGAAGCTTTTGGCTCCTCCGCATGAGGATACAAGTGCTTGTCCCACGGACACCCGGTCCTTGTTCAATGCAGCATCCCAGGAAATGAGCCCTTGCCAAACAAAGATCCCACTGAGATATTGTGCAAGTGGCATTTGCAGCAGTGCAGGGCATCACATGGGCAAATCTGACTCCTCCAGAGTGAAGTGCAGAAGCATGACTCCAAACTGTGTGCTGCAGGGCATGAAGTCCTGCTCTGAATTTCACTCCATACCTCTACAAGCACCCAACCATACCCATCCTGCATATCAGAAACCTGTGTGCAACAAGCAATTCAAGCCCATCTGAAGGCAGCCACACTGCCTGACTGCAAGGAGCTGGATGGCCCCCGTCTCCCTCCCTGCCTTCCACCTGGACATACTTGCTTGAAACTGGTGGGGTTTCCTCTGGGTTGAGTGGGCCAAGCATATAATGATGTGATGGCAATCACAAAGTCAGGTTGATGGCTGGGCTTGAGGGTCTTGAAGGTCTTTTCCAACCTAGATGATTCTATGATTGTGTCTCAAAATAAACAAACAAACAAAAAAGCAAGTCAAAAGAAAAGAAAATAAAAGAAAAAAGAAAAGAAAAGAAAAGAAAAGAAAAGAAAAGAAAAGAAAAGAA
>NC_048893.1:73753072-73812892 GCF_011077185.1 Oxyura jamaicensis | reverse complement strand
GTAGGTTGAGGGAAGGGATTCTCCCCCTCTACTGTGCTCTTGTGAGAACCCAACCTGGAGCACTGCATTCAGCTCCAAGGCCCCCATACAATGATGTTACATACAATGATGTTATCATCAAAAAAGAGATTCCCAAAAATGAAAAGTAGGATTCAAATCAAGGGGAACACCCAGTAAATAAAGGAGACAGCTTATGTGTTTCTAATGCAGTTAAAGATTAGTGGGAAAGGCCATAAACAGAGAAGAACATAAGTAATGGTTTGTATTATGTGTGAAATGAGATGACGGTGTGTTGCATAAAGCTCTGTGGCCAAATGAACTACACTTTGGGAGCTCTTGGATACTCTTAACTAGTAGCAAATCAGCTATATTTCATTATTTCCTGCTGATGTTCCTATTGGAAGTATGTTCAGCTCATTTTTAAACAAAGTATTTTCTGTACTCAAATGGCAAACAAATCACTGATTAAATGGAGAGATAGCACACAGATGATTTGCATCAATGTAAATGACTGCACCTCAAGTCATATAATTATGCATTGTAACATCACTGTGAAGGGCTTGAACTAAAATTCCCCATCCAGACAAAAGCCAGAGATTGTAATTGCAGAAAAATGAGGTTACTAATTTATTTTTTAGTATCGCCCCCTGAGGGGTGTTGTGATGCCTGAAGATCCTATGTCTCCAAAACAGGAGTAAATTTAACTCTCTTGCCTTTTCCACAGCATTTTGTGTATACTAACCTAAAAGCATTTTTTTTTTCCTCACATTCTGTGTGCACACAACCATCTTCAATCCACTGCTGCAGAAACCAGGGGACACCACTGACATCAGTGCTTGCATCCCGCCTCTGCAGCACAGATCCTCGTTACCAGACCTGCAGAGCAATACCATTTCCACGTCCATGAAGGACTCGCCTCTGGGCTTCCTCCCAAGAGTGCTGGGAGCAAGAGGACAACTCCAGAGCTGCATGGAGAAGATCACAGACAGGATAGACAGGTTGTGACTGCTCTTACGAAAGCTTAAAGTGATATTTAGGTGACAGTATATTGGGGAAGGGAGGCATTACTAGTCATGGCTTGGATTAGAGACAGGAAAAAAGTGAAACAAACACAGCTTGGAGTGGAAAATTGTATAGCTTCTGACACTTTTTTTTTTTTTTTTTTTTTTTCCCAGCATTTATGTATGATCATTTAAAAACATTGTTTCTTATTGCTGCATGTCCTCTAAAAGCATTTTGTGGCCAGTAAGCTGTCTCCCACCCCTCCAAGTGCAGTCAACACTGCATTTGGGGAAACAGATTCCAGCCTCTGCCTCAAGTTTGCTGCCCAATCCACCCCAAAACACCGGGCCTTAAAAAAGTGTCAAGAAAAATAAGGAAAGGAAAAAAATACAATTTCTAGAGGTGTCTAGAAACACAAACCCTCTCCAACTTGTACTTTCCTTGGAGATAACATCTGCATTGGTGATGGCACATCAACCCCATCAGAGACAAATTAAGTTTGTTCCAATCTTTTCTTGAAGAGCTCCTGTCAGAGAGCTGCCCTGCAGTGCAGCCAGCTGAATTTGTAGAGGAGGGGGAAATCTTTCCATGCCCTCTAGCACTATGGTCCCAATGCTCAGCAATGGTCAAAAGGGGTGTTAGGAGTTGACGTCTTTCTCCTGTCAGGAGGAAACCAGACAGTAGCAGCATAAACCTAAGGTTTGTCTAGACCTTGATTAGGGGTGCAATTCTGTCCCCTCCACTCAAAAATGACATATTAGAACTGGAAAATCTCAGAGAAATACAACAGTGATAAAACAGTTGCCATAAAAGAAAAAATACCAAGTGCACAAACATTCTCCAAATTTAAAGACTACTGAAATAGACTATGATAGTCTACCAAATTAGGAGTGGCATGCAGAGAGCTTCCAAGGTGTCTCCCTGTCTCTGCTAAGGCAACAGCTGAGAGGTGCAGAGCAAAGCCACAGAAAGGAGCCACACACAGGACAAAGCAATGGCATATGCTCCACTGCACAACAGTCCATGCATCTGCAGGTCTCCTTCATAGGATATGGTGGGTGCAAAAATTTTATATAGGTTCATGGAGAAAACAAGAAAGGTCACAGAAACCAAACAAAAATTACTGTAAGCAAAGGCAGCTTATCCATCTCATAGACTTCCTGAACTGGCTGGAGAACTGTTGCTGGGTAGCATTGCAAAATACATTGTCCTTGCTTCTCCGTGGGCATCCACCTCTGGCCATTGATAGAGAAGAGTGTACTGGCCTAGATAAATCACTCATCTGAAACAGTGTTGCCGTTCTTGCACTCCTGCCACTGTTGAAGTGAACAGCTAAACATTTCCTGATTTTTACAGGTCTGGATTTAATTCCACCTAACTTGCTTAGAGAGGCTAAGTTTTTAAAGCAAGCTACAATAAAAAGTTTTGTATGCAGCTTGCAAAGCAAAGCCAACAATCATCTTCTTAACTCAACTTACTTAAAGCAAATCAGTCAAATTAAAGCATCTATATATACACAGATACTGTCTCATTGCTACAAGGAAATATAATTCTCAGGACTTCTCCTCAGTCTCTGCTGAACCCTAGGAGGAAGCTGTCAATCTCTCCATTACAGTTGAACATCATCTAGTGGGATCCAGACTGTTTTACAACCCGCATTCTAAATTCTGGGTGTTTTTTTTGTTTGTTTGTTTTGTTTTGTTTTCAGCTGTGTTGTCTCCTGCTAAAACAAACAAAAAAAATACAGATTTTTACCTGCATAAGCAATGCTTCCCACAGGGGAGCGTCCTTTGGGGCTTATGGAAGGTGCTGTTCTATCCCAAGAGTTGGACCTGTGTGAACACTGGGGTAGTCTACTCATTGTAACACCGTAAGTGAAAAATGAAGTGACACCAGAGGCCACAGTCCAACAGATCCAGGACAAAACCTGAAACCTCAGACATGGCATGGGAAAAATTGCCTCATGAATTTAAAACAGATCTCTTAAAGCACAGCAATTGAACCAATCTTACCACCACTACCCCCAGCAAACCTCAGTCAAAGCGTTCCTTCACACTTGAGTTGGAATTTAGCTGGAGCAAAGACTGAAGAATCTACTTTCATGTTTGAATAAAGAGAAACACTGGTGATATCCTAGCAGGGCAAGTTTCACTGCCCTGTCTGCTATGTCACAGGAACCAGCTGTAGAGACAAGATGTTTCGTTCGGATCATTCTCTGTAATTACTTAGGAATATCTCTTGTTTACTTTGGTGGAAACACAGGTGACGTCCCACCAGAGCATGGAGTCCTCCAGAGCATGGAGTGCATCTCTCTTTTACCTGTACTGGCAAAAACACACAGAAGATCAACAGATTATAAAAGTTTTTTTCAGCACTCTGGCCAGGCTGCACTAGGAACTTGGGAGCGAGGATGTGCACAGACAGGCCCAGAGCACTTCAAGCAACATCCAGCATTGCCAGCTCGTCTCCTTCTTCCAGCTGTATCAAGCCAAAAAGGAGGACAAGACATAAACCTCCTTTTAAAAAAAAGGGGGGCAATGAGACCAAGAGCAGTGTGGTTACTCTGCTGCAGAGCAGCTCCTCAAGCACAGCTCCCAAGAGTGAGCACTGAAAACCAGGGACTGAAGGATTTCGTTTCTGCAGGGCCAGGGCTAAGGTTTCTGGTCGGGGGAAGGAAGATTCTACTTCACCCAGCAGCAGGTTCTCTTCAAAGCTGCATGCTGCTGCATCATTTTCATAGCCATTTTCTCATCTATCAGCACCATTTGGATTAACTGAGCTGCACAGAATCATTTGCAGACCTGCTCTACATCCAGTTATCCTGAGGTGATCACCGAGCCCCTGGTTTTGGTTTGGGGTGGCACATGTTCACAGTCTTCAGTACCTGCCCAGCAGCAGTCTGGCCCTGTCAAAGTGCTCTGGATTTACATCCCAGCCACCTGAAAGAAGCAACTCCACCTTTTGTTTTAATAACAACTGTCTAAAGTCTACTTATGGGATATCTGGGAGCTCTCCAGCTGTGCTAAAGGGTCAGGAGAAAGGGGACAGCAGGGTGCTTCTTGCTCTGCACACGTCTGGTCCACTCCAGCCTCCTGGTCCCATCAGCTCTCCCACATCTGGATGTAGCTGCTTGAGTCCTGGACAGCCCTCACATTTGCCATGCCGAGACACAAGAAGAGAGGGCCTCTTCTTGGTCTCTTGCATGCCCATGTTTAATCTTATATTGGTGAGACAAAACTGCTGCACTCATCCTTTCTCATGGAAGGTGCTCTAATAGGGCTGAGGTTATTATTTTTTTCTCTTTAATGCAAATTATGAAAGCATAGCTGGGTTTAATCAAACAAGCTGTGTCATTCAATACAAAAAATGTAGTTAGCAAAACAGCAAGACTTCAACCCTTCATCTTCTCTGCATTTGGGTGGGGAAGGAAGGGGAAGTAAATGAACTTTGTAAAAGCACAAAGGGATTTTTTTTTACAAGATCTTTTGTAAGATTGAAAACACTAGCTTAATTGTACAAGACATTCTGTTCTCTGGGTGCAAATAGCTGATATTATTTAAATTGCTGTATACTTAGAAAGAAAACAATTTTTTTTCTAGCTAGAGTCCAAGTTATCTCAGAAAAAAAATGTACAGCAGTACAGACAGGAACTGCAGCCTCTGTGTGTACGTTTTCTGTTGTGTCACTCCATTATGTGACTCTCCCAGTCTCTGTTTCCTCATCACTTTCTCAAGATGTTTTCCACCATCTTATCACTTACCCATTTTCTATCCAGTGTGACCACTGGAGCTTTTCCTCTCCACTCTCTGCTCCTGTTCTTGAGCTTGGTCCTGCACTTGCAAAACCACCAGTGAGGATAAGGCAGAGCAAAAGATCTGACCCATCAGTATTCAAACTGACTCCAAAGTAGATACAAACAGTTTTTCTCTACTCTGCTAACTATACAAACCATTTTCCCCACATCACACTTCATCACAAGAGTCACTGACAACATGAACAAGCCAGACTGATCCATCTCACAAAGCTAACTTCACTATTTTTCCAGTAAATGGAAAAGCACCACTTCTTCCATGCTCAGGATCAGGATTGGTGCATCCCAAAGAATAGGAAATAGGGGAAGGGGGGCAGGAAACCTGTGTGGATGAGAAAGGAGATCATCGATAAGATCAAAAGGAAGAAGAGGAAGGTCTATGAAATGTGGAAAAAGGGCATGTCCCCTTGGGAGGAGTATAGATGTGATGTAAGGGCCTGCAGGGACGCGACGAGGAAGGCTAAAGCCCACCTAGAGATGAAGCTTGCTAAAGAGAGAAAGGATAATAAGAAGGGTTTTTTTCAAGTATGTAAACAGCAAAAGGAAGACTAGGGATAATGTGGGTCCCTTGCTGAACGAGGGGGGGGGTCCTGGTCACGGAAGATGCCGAGAAGGTGGAGATTGCTTTCTCTGAATGCTTTCTTTGCTTCAGTCTTTGCTTCAAGGACACCCCCCTGGGAGTCCTCACCCCTGGCAAGAGGACAAAGGGTCTGGGAAATGGAGGGCTCCCCCCTGGTAGACGTGAGAGTGGTTCAGGAGCATCTGAGTGGGTTCAACGCACACAAATCTATGGGTCCCGATGAGATGCATCCACATGTGCTAAGGGAGCTGGCAGACGTGGTCGCCAAGCCACTCTCTATCATCTTTAAAGGGTCCTGGAGAAAGGGTGAGGTGCCTAAAGACTGGAGGATAGCCAATGTCACTCCGGTCTTCAAGAAGGGTAGGAAGGAGGATCTGGGAAACTACAGGCCAGTCAGTCTCACCTCTGTCCCCGGAAAGGTGTTGGAGCAGCTTGTTCTGGATGCCATCTCCAAGCAATTGGAAGAGAAGGTTATGAGGAGTAGTCAGCATGGATTCACCAAGGGGAAGTTGTGCTCGACCAACCTTGTTGCCTTCTATGATGGCATCACCAGCTGGGTAGATGGGGGGAGAGCAGTGGATGTCATCCACATTTTTTGTGTGTATTTACAGGTGTCAGATACCCAAGGACAAATATCCATCTTACTTATTTAATCTCCTGAACTGTAATTTATCTACTGTAAATTGAGCTGTTAAATTTCCATCTGTATCAATTCTTTCAAACATTTTTATCCTTCCTTTTCTAAGAGGAGAACCAATACCAATGCTCTCATCCTTGATAATTCTGTTTTTTCATCTAAGGCAAGAAACAAAACCATAGGTCTGAAGACCACCAGATATTAAGGAAAGATACTTCATTTTCAAAATTGCATCTATGGCAAGTCCTATGGTTTTCTTTGTTTTGTTTTGTTTTTTGAGAGAGCACATCCAACACCAGTAATTTGCTTTCTTTCAGGTAGTCCAATATGAAAGCAAAATAAATATTTGGTTTTCCCTCTTTGCAAGAGGAATGCTTTACACAAGGAATGCACCATGGAAATTACTTGTTTATTTTTAAATATATGCTCCAAAGCTGACATTACCGTTGTGATCCCTGGACTTAACCTGATCACATGCTGTTTCTGGCAAAAATGAGCTGATCACCATGCAGATAGACCACTCCCAACACAAGCATAGCCTGCCTCCCTGATCCTCCATACCAGGATAGTCCTGGACAATCATACTTCTGTAGATTATTTTGACAATATTTCTCCCTTGTTTGAGGCCAAATTGGTCTGGTTTTAGGGTATGACCACATGGTAACAAAAACAGATGTTTATGTTGCTCTCATCATCAAGTAGAATATTAAAGGGATGAAGCTTAAAAAAAAAAAAATCCTACTTTCAATAGAAATAAAAGCCGTTCTATGACACACTCGTCAACTATTCATAACCACCCACCTCCAATGCCACTTCGCATTGACTTTGGGTTTGCTGTAAAAATACCCTGAGGGAGAGGACAAAAAGAGTTATCAGCAGGAATTCTGTTAATTGTCACCAAAAGCCTTTAGCTAGTTAGAACATTTCCTGTTCTCTGAATTCAGCTGGAAGCATTCACCAGCGAGAAGGCAGATGCGTAATCATGTGGCCCAGACACTCTGCAAGACAAACAGTGGAAACTGCATCCTATCATAAATCCGTCAGTCATATACCAAATGGATATCATGGGGGTTGGGTCCCCCCAAATTATCACTTGGCAGACAGAAGCAGAGTTTGAAGATACACTATTTGTATCATAGGCTTTTTTTGGTGGCCCTGTCCCACAGATTCAGCCTCTCGCAGAGCTGGTGCCAGAGCAGTGAAGTAGAGAAGGCAAGGAGGAGACCTGCCCATGCTCCTGCTCTGCAGGGTGAGCTTAAACAAGGGATTGCTCCTTTTGAAAATAAGTAAATAAATAAATAAATAATAAATACTGCCCTTCTTTTTAGCTGCCTTCAGTGGATGAGATGAAGATTGATGATAACAAAAAGTATGAAGTTAATTTATTCAATGCAAGCTGATTGTCATTGTTTTGACATGTCTAGGCATATTCAAGGAATATATAGGTAGGTGGAAACAAAATAACAAAGACAGCATCCATGAGCCTCAGTAACAGCAAATAAGCAGCCAGACTCCTTTTGCCATACAGTTGCTCCTGAAAAAAATGTCAAGGCCTACCTAGCAGCCTAGTGCTCTATCTCAGGTAAACAGAAGTACAGCCATGAAGCTGAGGAGTGCCATGAAAGCGACAGCACAGACCAGGGGTAGAAGGGAAATAGAGACACCAAGAGGTAAACGCCAGGAGTTACAAAGGAATTCGGGAATTTCGGGAAGTAAGGGGATCTGAAGGATGGGCTGGCATGTGGGCTGGGGGGTCCATGCAGAGTGGGCCAAGGCAGACAGCAAGACATGAGGAAAGCCCATAGGTGTGGAAGGAGGTCTTTGGAAAACACCTCTGATCCTGAAGGTTGTCAGAACAGGCAAGGTTGTTAGGCAGGGCCTGGGTGGCTGTCCATCAACAGCTACCCAAAAATCACCAAAATACTTTGCTTGTTCCTGCCAGGGACAACACGGGTAAAGACAAAGGCCTGCAGAGGAGCCAGGAGTATGGCCCAGCTCTGGTGGCTCCCCGTCCAGCACACAGCCAGGAGGTCATGGTGGTTCTTCTCTTGTTCACTCTTGCCCTGCTTTCAACAGGAAACAACAACAAAATCTCAGTTACCGTGGTAACTTTTAAAGTGGTGACTGTTGCAGGAACAAGCATTATGTATGCAAAATAAAAGCATCTAGGCAGAACAGCTTGGGGGAAAAAAAAAAGAAAGAAAAAAAAAAAAAGCAAATTGACAGATTATTATTTGCAAAAATAAGAGCCTGAAGTAAGGTTCCTAGATCCATGGTTCAGTTTTTTGAATAAATAGAAGCTCTGAAGCACCAGAAGAAAACAATTTTAACTTTTCCTAGAATGCATAGCTAGTTTATCTGATGCTTCATCAGAGTATCAAAACCTGCTGTTGAGATGTGGCTTTGAAAACTCAGGTCTCCAAAGACTACCCCTGTCTTTTTCTAAGAGCAGTTACTAAGCACAACTAAAGGTTGTTCGCGTAATTTCATGTGTTATTTCATTTCAGGCAAGAGGCAACTAAATTGTTTTTCTCCTCACTGTCTCACCTTCATCACATTTCTAGTTTGGTACTGACTCTTAGGATGCTGCACCTTAATCTTTCAGCAAGAGCATAGGGTAGACATGGGTCATGGGGATGCTTGTTGGCCACACCTTACACCCAAAGAACATTAAACAAACAAACAAACAAACCTACACCAACAAATAAGCACAAATTTATGGTTCTCTTCAGAGGAGATCTCTTACAGAAGAGCTAAGAATATGTCAGAGGTGTTGTGCAATACTGCACTGCATTGATAGACCTGTAAGCAAGGAGCATGCACAGCCCTTTCCTTCTGCCAGTATACTTGGCTCCAGTTTCCTCACTTTCCTTAGCATTAAGTTCACCTAAAACCACAAGAGCCTTCTTCTATTTTTTTTTTTTTATTTTACACTGATAAGCCTCAATAAAGACCTTTGAACACCTCAACATGGGTCATGCACATATTTAACAGGGTCTTGGAGCAAGTCTCAAACCACTCTAAAATGCATTTCTTTGATTTCTGGCATATTAAATATTTAGTCATAATTTAGTGATAATATTCAACCCACTATCAAAAGTCATGGCTTCTGATGCAGTGAAAACTCAACAACCGAAGTTACTAAGCAAGTATTCTTTATTATGGCGCCGGGTGTGTGGGGTATCGCTCCGCCTAACACACACACACTAAGGGTTACTGGCAGTGTGCTTATATGAGCGGGATAAATACATAATCATTTAATTTCCTGTAAGTCTTTTGCATATTCATCAAGTCTCCGAAGAATCAATGACATAGGTTTCTGCCCCTATTCGCATGCGTATTGGAGTCCTTGGGTGGTTGTCCGGCTACTCTAGTGGTCTTTTGATGAAAGTCAGAAGTCTTCTTCACTAGTAAACTCCTGACCTTTCCTTTCTTTGACAGACTTCAGCAGTCAAGCCAGTTCTTTCTGGTTCCATTATCTATGCATACAAACTTTTACTCCCTTATCTTTGGGGTCGTTAACATACAGTTGTGTTAGCTAAAACCTATGGAATCAACATCGTTTATCTTGTTCCCTGTCTCACTTCATTACTGATAAGTCATCTGATTCCTCAAAGATACCGAAGCAGAAACCTGACTGGCTGGCTTTATGGAGGTCTCAATAACTCCCCAGTAACTGGTGCAATCATATACCTGCTGACACTTCTAGTGAGCTGTAGTTGTCTGGGCAATGCTTGATTTAGTCTACAACAGGGGAAAAAATGGCATAACTGAGAGCTGGAGCAAGAAGTGGAGGCAGAAACCAAATCCCACAGATAGCTGTGGGCCAACCCAATTGAAAGGAAGCTGTCAACATTGCTGTCAAACCAATAATGAACCTAAATAATATTTCTACTGTAACTATCTTAGGATCTGCTTTACTTTAAAAAGACAAGGTTTGAGGGTTTTGTTTGTTTTTAGTTAGTTTTGCACTTTTCCCCTCCTTTTGCTGCTTGTAGAGGCAGCCTAATTTTTTTATTTTTTTATTTTTTTTTGATTTTTTCTCTGCTCAAGTGTTCTTAGAAACAACAGGAACAGTTGATCGAGCTAGTCATGAGGGACAGTAAACAGGTAGCATTTTTTGTAGAAAAGATTTCCAAAAACTAACCTTTCATCTTGACCTCATGAAGAAATGAAGCTTTTGCAATTGCAGCCTGTATGTCTGTCTCCTGTGAGTCCCATCCTCTCCTACCAGGCAAAACCTCTTCACCTCAGTAGCCAGTTTAGATCCATTTGGAAGGAGAGTGATCTTCAGGATGAAAATTATGTTCTTAATAATACATATATATATATATTTGAACTGGAGGTTGGGTAAAGGACAGAAAGCCAAGAGAATGCACCTAGCTGAGGGAGGAAAGCCGAGGCAGCCACACTCAGTTCTGTCTGGCTCCTCACTTCCTGACCCTACAGATGATGTAGCAGAAGATGAAGCTGAGATCATAGAGAGGAGAAAGGGAACTGAAGAAAAACCTGAGGGAAACCAGATTTCATTTGTTCCCCTGCTCAGAGAGCAATTTGTTTAGGTAATTGCCAAAGTAAAACAAACAGAAAGAAAAACATCTGGGAGGAAAAAATGGTAGGAATGATCTGACTGTAAATTTGCTTCCTATTCCCCATCAGTCATTAGCCTCTCAGTTTCTGCAGCACAAGAAAGGCATGGGGTGGGGTGGGGGTTGCTGTAGCACTTGTTTTGGAGAGCTTTAGGACTCTTTTTAAACAACAAACAGGAACAAAGGAGGGCAAATAGACCTTTTTTTTCAATGCCTTTGAAATACTCTAAGGGTTAATGAGGTGCAGAGTGGTCCGCAAACCCAGCATTGGGCAACACTGCTATTTCCTTTGTGTCTTTCTCATTACTTCCAGGCAGGCTGAATTAACACTACCTGTGAGAAATACCCACCTCTGATCACGGGGGAATGTGATTTTCTTTCTTTCCAGCAGAGTAGATATAGCTACCATCATATGTAAAAAGGCAACAGCATCTGCATTTCTGGACGGCAATGGAGGGAGGGACAGCACTGAGTTTAACAGTGTTTTGAGTCAAATTCAGGGCTTGATGTAAGGGGAAGGGAGCTCTGTCCCAGACTGTCACATCAGCTAAGAGCAAGGCTAAATCGAGCCCATTGAGCATGACAAAAACACTGAGGTTATTCCAACAACTTGTTTGAAAATGTGCTGTGGGAAGCCAGCAATGCCAGATGAATGCAAAAGCTGAGCCCAGGAGCAACAGCAGGCAGCATAAATAAGGTTTTGTCAGCATGTCCATTATAAACCCCATGTTCATTGTTTGGTACATAACCCACTCCCTTTACCAAAAAAAAAAAAAAAAAAAAAAAACATCACACAAGGCCGGAACTTGGCATGCTCCAGTGTTTGTACAAACCCAAGCTCTGCTCAGACTCCTGCATTTGATAGAAAAAGGGCAGAGGGGAAAAAGGAAAAGGGAGTGATACTTTGCCAAAAGATTTCAGTCAGCAGCTTCATTTGCCACAAAGGACAATTTAGAAAAATATCAGCTAATATGATTACTAAAATCCCTTTTGAAGTGATGACCCATGGTTTGTTTTTTATTTATTTATTTATTTAATCGATGGCTAGAGAGATGCAGAGACCTTTAAAGACTGAGAGGTCTCATAATGAATATAACATAAGTGTAAATCCAAAAATCCTGCTTTATGGGCAGCTCTAGCACCTTCTCCTGTTTCCCTGCCCAAGGAGCACTTTAAAAACAAAAGCTGGCTACAACACATCATCTTCAGTCAAGCCTTTCTAGTGAGCTTTTCCTTACTAATTAGCCAATAACTTTGAAAAGGCCAAAATTTCAGTATTTTTTCAAGTTTTACCAGAAGACAACAGGTCATCAAGAAATGGAAATGTTGCACTTATTTTTTTTTTTTTCAAAGAAGCTGAAATGGAAAACAAAAATAAAAGCATTTTGGAAAATTAATCATTGAAGTAAATTCTTTCTTCTCAGTTTTTAAACTCTCCCTAGGAAAAATATCTAAGATGAAATAGTGAGGGCTTGTCTGAGCAGGCAAGTTTTATCTGCTAGATATATAGCTGTAACTGTATAAGTGCCTGAGTCTTTTTACTATAGCCTCTTCCAGTTTAGTTTAAATAGTCTTCAATGTTATAAGCTAAACTTTAAAGAAGAAAAGGAAACCATAATTTGAAAAAAAAAATGCTTGTAGCAAAACAAGAGTGTTCACATGGGTAGTAAAAACAAATTTAACCCTAGTATAAATTCATACCTTGGCTTTCATGTTTATACTTTCCCACATAGACAATTTCTCAGAGGAAACATGGGGGGCTGGGAGGAAAGTGAGGTAGGAAGTGTTTCCCACTGCAAAGCAGAATGGAAACTAGAAGCAAGACTTGGCTTGAGAAGATTTCCCTCAGATGTTAACTTCATGGTGTTCTCCTTTATCCTTTCTACTCTTTACCCCACTCATTTTAAAATAAGAGAAAAGGGATGAAAACCTGAGGCAGCAACTCTATAATAAACAGAAGAATGTTCAAAAATGCATAAAATCATGGGTTTTGTTTGTTTTGTTTTTTAATTGTGAAGAAAAATCATGAAAGGAAACCTCTTCTTCTGACACTATCACAGACACCAAAACTTTGACTTTCTCCATAGTTTGCATTAAACCACACTAGACGCCTGCCATTTGATCCCACTGAATACCTAAGTTGGGAAGCAACCCCTCAGTGGCTATAGAAGATTTCCTCCAGACGAAATATGAAGCACGCATCCGCTTTGACACAGTCCTACTTCAGGACAGTGAGGTATGGTAGGAGCTGTTAGAAGTGAGCCTATTTAATAAAGAGTCATTGTAAAATAAACATTTCTTGGGAACTAATGTCTTGTGCCCTGAGAATTTTTATCCCTATACAGATAGGGTGTGTTACTGTCATCATACTAGGTCTGGTAGGCCTGACACCATAAAAATAAGAAAATCTGTATCATACAGGCTCTTTTTTTTCCCCATCACATACATTTTTGTCCTTCCTTACACCCAGTTACCATGTTTCTCTCTTTTAGAAACAGACAATTTTTATATTGCAGCAGTCCAAACACAAATCAAAACATCTCCCATATTTTGCATAAGACTTCATGCACTGACATCCATGGTGCAGGAATCTCTCTGCATAATACTAGACAACTCAAACACAAAAATCTCTTCTTGGAACACGGTGAAAGTCAAAGGGAAAAGATGGAAAATGCAGCATAGAAAAACAATTTTGTCTAAAGCTAGAAGTGAAGCAAAGCAAGCAAGCTATTTTTGTCTTTACAGCTACTTATTGGTACCCTAAAAAGATCCTGTTTAATTCAGATAAACTTTGGATTACACTTACCCACCATATCTAGATACCTAGTTCAACTGAATATCGCCAGGAAATCATGTGGGAATTAAGTTATTCCATAAAACTTGCGATATTTCCTGGTTCTGTCAGGGATAGGCATACTTTCAGCCAGGAATCCTTGCTTCTGGATGACTCACATTTATTTACATTTATTTATTTTTGCTGCATTTGGCCATAGAATGGCACTTTACATGGCTTGTTTTTATCAAAAGGTGTCTATTACAATTTCACTAGAAAAATGAATTATGAGCTCAGTAATTATACTATAGTGGGAATTATAGGAAGTGTCATTCACTATGAGAGAAGTCAGAGAATTTTTTTAAAATCTTACTGTATTAAGCTTCCCTAGCACATTCACACAAAGTTTTAATTAGTTTATATATGGAGATCCGAGATAGCATGCAATGCGAGAATATTCTGCCACACCTGATACTGTAAAGCAAATACATAATAGTTGATGGTAGGTCAGAAGTTACTAAGGAAGGATCCTAAAAGCTGAAACACCCACCAGTATCTCCAGTCCCCTGAACTGCAGGAGGGGCTGGAGGCTTCGGATCCCTGGACAGGGGCAGATGTTGCACCTCTGGGAGGAGGATAAGACCACTTTCAGATCACAGCAACAAGGGATTTCAGAGAGTTCCCATCATCTTAGAGCACACTGGTGATTCATACATGGTTACATGGCAATATTTACCAAGCTCTCAGGAGGCAAATCCATTAGGAGAGATTAGTCAGCTGTCAAGCACCCATTCCTTTTATAAGAATTATATTCTCTGAATACAAGTTCTCGTCTTCCAACAGGAACTTTGCCCTACCACCTACTCACTCTTTTCATAATTTCATAATCAGTGAGTTAGGACATGCCATTATGTTTTCAGAAATTGCAAAGGAAAGTAACAGGGGAGACACTGACAATGATAAATGGAGATTTGAGTGTAGCAATTTCTCTCTCTTTATAACTGAACATTATCAAAGAAGCACAACTTTTGATTCATTCAGAGCCAATCACAGTTGCAAGGAAAACAGACTTAGCTGGCTACAGATTCATCTCTGTCCAAGTCCAGTTAACCACATCAATCATTCACTGAGCTCTGCACATCTATCAGCAGCATAGTTCATTTTCTGTTCAGACTACTGCATACTTCCAGTAGGACACACCGCAGGCACAAGGAAACCACATTGAGGTTCAGAACATATCACACAATTTTTTGCCTTTACACATGAACACTCAGGAATGTTGATTAATATCACCATTTCTCACTCTATCCAAAGATTACTCCACTTACCACTAAAATGGAAGGGGTTTGAGCAACACTGCATGACAGAAAGGTTGGCAAATGCTACAAAGCATGCTGAAGTCATGCACTCAAGTAGGAGAAACTACTTGTTGACGGGTCAGCAGAGAAAGACCTCATTCTTAGATGCATGGCCATTGAGTTTGTAAAGACAATGCAAAGCTGACTGTGGTTTTCAAGACATCTGCTGTAAGAGCCATACGAACAAAGTAGTACTTATTGCATTGCTTCTTCAGTCTTCTGGGTTCAAATATTTTTCATGTCTTCCCAGCTGTATCAATTAGTTTAGCAAATATTGGTGCTTCTGCCTACTTTTTTATTTTTTTGCATGCTTTTAAATATGTCTATCCTAAGCAGAGCAGACCAAGCATCTGTAATGCCTCTCTCTTCTAAAAGGTGTTGAATTTGGAAGCCACTCACAGGTCTGTGAGAGCCCCACACCTGCAGGAAACACTTTAACACTTATTAGTGCTTTTATCTCCTCTGAAAAAGAATCAGCAAATGCAGCAAGGCAAAGCAAAAGCAGCAGGAAGTCCAGCTCTTTATGTTACAAGGGGATGGATACCCACTCTGTCTTTGCCTTCAGTTTGTTTGCTGTATGTCATACTCTGTTTCTTTTTGCTGCTACTATACCACAAAACCCTGCCAGGTCAGGTTACTGCTCTGTTTATCTGGCTCTTCAACACCATATGTAGAAGGTCCCCTCGATGAGGCCCTAGTGTAGCATTTCATCTCCTGGAGAGCATGTGGTCTTTTATCAGGACAGAAGCACCAATGGGAGAAACAGCAGGTCTGAAGGAAACCAGGTTGAAAAGCATTATAAACTGGCTTTGTGCTATGAGTTATTTTCCCATGAAAAGTCTTCAGCCACACAGGGTAGTGATGGTAAGTACAGAGGCTTTTTACAAGTCTATAACCCATTCCAGATTCAGCAGTGGCCTGTAAGAAACAGATCAGTGGGTTTCTAATGAATGCAGTGTAAAGCCATGCCACATTTGACATCCTTCTGCTTCCCCACACGATGAAGTAGGCTGATCTAAAGTGCACATACATGTGTGTTTTTTTTCTGTCTCATTTTCTCCCTTCTACAGCTCTGAAGTACAATGAAGTATCAGCATCCATCTGCTAGCAGGGCACACAGATGCAGCTTCTTACAGCTGCTGTATGAAGATGGATGTCTGCAGGAGCCCTGCTGTCATTGACAGTGAGTTTCCTGCCTCAGGGTCCTGTTTGCTCCCAGGGATGTGAGCTTTACCTGCACTCCCTCTTCTCTTTATGCTGGCATCTGTCTGTGTAAACACGGCTGCTGTGGTTGCCAAGGAATCAAATAACACATGCGAAGAAATAAAGATCCTGCAAAGAATCCCAGATGCAACTGTCTTTATGGGAAAGATATTCTATTATCCGGTGCCAGTATTTGCCTTTTGGGGAACGATAGCTCAGTACAAGGTAATACTATTAAATGCACTTCTTGGTACAATCCTGCAGCAAACAGGTATTCACTTTAGGTTTAGAATGAACTCATTAGAAGTCTCCGTCCCTGATGCATTTTAAATAGTCAAAAATGGCAAAAATCTAACCACGGTTCACTGCCAATGTAATAGTTACATAGTGAACAAATACAGAAAACCCATGTACAATGTGTATGTTATCTACCTGCAGCCTGAAGAACGTGGGGTCTTTGAAACATAGTGTTGCCACTGCATTTAAAGGAATATTGAACAAGCACTACAGAAAGAGAAAGGTGCTGTTGGTTTATAGAAACCAGCCGTTCCTTAACTTCTCTCTTTCCTAGTTAGAAGTTGTGATATGTAAAACTAGAGTAGAAACACTTACCTCCTGTTTTTAATTCCATTTGTCATTCTTCCTCTTACGAAGCAGGTCACTTTAGCCAGAGGTGCAAATCTGCCAAAATGGTTGGACTTCAACTCCAATACAAGCACACTGCAGGGACTGCTGATGCCAGGGGAGAGAGGAGTGTACCTGCTGAACGTAGGTGCCTCTGAAAGGATGTGTACCCAGAGAGCTGCTGTAAAGTTCACCATCCATGTTCAGGACAGCTTCTTACTCCCGGACACAGAGGAGAGCTTGAACCACATGCCAAACAGCTATGAGTGAGTATTGTCAGCTTTTAAAGGTTTTTGTCCAGAAGATGAGCCCTCCCTAAGTGACAAAGGGTGGTCTTTTTCTGCTATGGAAGTATGATGCTGGGAAAAAAAGATAAAGAGAAAGAAAGAAAGAGGTTGAAGAAGGGCATGTTGAATTGCAAGGCAGGAGGCACCAGGCTTTGCTGCTCAGGAGCAGCAGCATGGGCATGAAGACTGGGAGCCTGGTAGCAGTGTGTGCTGATGCTACAGGTAGCAACTATCAGGGCAGCACCCAGCCCCCGAGCTCTTCCCCAGTGGGAGGCTCCCATCATTTCCAGCAATTGCCTCTGCAAGACACTGTCTACTTCCACTGATGGTAAAGGGTTTCTTTCTGCATATACTTACATTTGATGCCTATCAGACTGGAAATCTCTTACCTGTATTACTTTCAAGTCAGCATAATGATGATAATATTTGCTGAATTCAAACCATGTTGCTGTGCTCTAGACAAGCAAGGGGATCAAACTTAACCCTCACTGAAGTCAATGAAATGGAACGCATTAATAGAACCAAGTAGGAGGAAGTTTTGGATGAAGAGGTGAGATTTTGAGTGATGCATGTGCATAACATGACAGATCAAATTCGAACAAGTATCTTCAAAAAAGAGGGGGGTAGATAAACAACATAACCAATGCAATTTTGAACTTTCAATACCAATCCTGACAGGTGTGGGAAGGAAGTTCCCATCACTTCTGCTGAAATAATTCTCTCTACTGGAGTGGAAACCTTGGAAGAACAGGAATGCCTCTACATCGTGTGCACAATTGCCAAATATCTCCACCCACAGCAGCTCACAGAGCCTGACTGTACTGGCTGAAGAGACTGTGCACATAGACTTTGTGGTGAACCGTTATGTAGGACTGTCCTGGACTGTCAAGTGTGGCAAATTTGTGAACCATTATGTAGGACTCTCCTGGACTGTCAAGTGTGGCAAATTTGCTGCACTCCACAAATTCATCCAAGTGCTGCAACACAATGTTGATTCACGTCACCTCTCACAGCTGCTAGGATATGAAATCACTGGCTGGAGAATACTTAGGAGAGGTGATTATCAAAGAAAGTCTCCAAGTTGGCAGCTCAGGCAATTAATGATCACACCATCACCTACATTAAAAGCAATTAGAATTAGCCAGAGAACAGCTATGGGAGATGCTTCCAGTCCTTTGTCCTCTGCTGTGCCAAGCCACTTACTCGTACAAGTTGTGGTGTCACCTACTCAGAGTTTGTCTTCTTTATATGAAGAGCGTATAATAATAGCAAGTTATAAGGATATCCACCTTTTAAGTCAAGAAAGTTTAATTGCTTTAAACATGGACTCAACACGGGACTTGCCAACTAACCCAACAGTATCTATAATGTTTGGTGAAACTAATTCTCCATTTTTTCTTTCACCTTCATTGGTTACTAAAACATTTCTCTTTACTGAGCTGGAAGTACTGCCTACCGGAGCTTCTGACATGTCCTTGCAGCAGCCTGAGCCTCACATGCCTCAGACAGACTCATATTTCCATTCTAGTAAATCAGAAGTATCCAGAATCCATCTCCTAGAGGACATCACTTCAAATACAGACCCGTTTTCTAGACCCATGTACTCACTGATTTATAAACACTCTTCATGAAGGGCCTCAAACCTCAGAGGCATTTCCTTCAAAGACAGCATTTCACATATTTTTGCCAGAAGCAACATCAACATCAGAAGTGCCAGATTACAGCGATGAGGCAAAAAGCCACTTTCCAAAATCTGAAATGCTTTCTAATGCATCCCCATCCCCAGGGACACTCCTGTCTCTATCCCCAAATGCTTCACTAACTGCCACAAATCCATCTGATTTCACATCTCCTGTCAATTACACATTTCCACCTTCACCAGCAAGTAGCAGGCCAAGCCACATACTAGTTCATGGCTATGAACACTTATCTAAGTCTTCTAGGAGTATCCCATAGCCCAGTGGGCTTCTTCACTGAAGAAAAAAGCACAGCATCCCCCATGATCCAGCCAGAAGCACAGATCCTATATCCCAAGTTGAATTTCCATCCTGAAACCTCAGTCTGCTTTTCTAGCACTTTATACAGCACTTTCCCTGGTAAAGCAGAAACAACTTATGAACCAAGCCTGAGCCTTCTGTCCCTTCCCAATAGCACTCCAGTTCTTACTCCACCAGTAGACTTTTCTAGCTTTGACATGTCCGAATTACCCACACCAACAAATATACATTCTTATTATGGTGGCAGCATGCTCAAAACACAGATGCAGTCTGCAGGTATTTTATCCACAATGGAATTGCATTTAGGCAGAGATCTGGGAACAAGAATGGTTTTGCCAAATGTCACTGATCCTACCCTGGATTTGCACAAAATCTCAGATGTCACGTTTGATGCCACAGAAGTACCTCTGGTGACTTTATTTAATGCAACTTCTCATCTGTTCAGTACCATACCAGGTATGTTTAAGATTTGACTTTCCATTCATCTTATTTCCTACTGTACAAGTCCTGACAGAATAGATCAACATAATTTAATCTGCAACAGCATGACCTCACTGTGCTAGGGATATCAGCAACAGTGTTGTGTTCCTTTCAAGGGAAAGTAATATTATCAACTTGGTACATTTCCCCTAATGACAATCACACCCCAGCTTTGGCTATCTTATCTAAGGAAAGATATGGACCCATTGAAAAAGCTCCTAAGCAACACATAGATCATCTGAATTCTAGAAAAAAAATGACACAAATGGAAATAATTCATCTAGAAGACTGAGGAAAGATGCAGGTTTATGTAACAGTTGCTGAAAAGATGAAAGAAGCATTCTCCATATGCCATGGGAACTGAAGCTGCACTAATGACCTTAAATTACAGTTAAGTTGATTTATGTTAGACATTAGATAAACTTTCTCACAGCAAGGATAAGACGACATTTGATGAGATTGCTTAGGGAACACTGTGGACATTTTTAAGAACGAGCACCAAATATTTATCAGAAATGACACAAACGTAGCTGAGTATGCTACAGAGTACAGAATTAGACTAGACATCCTTTATATTCTCCCCTTCCAACTGCATGAATCTGAGTCAAGCTTAAGTACATGCGAGACTTCAAGAGATGGTAGGTTGGTAGGACCAGGAGGGTGAGTTTGCAGGACTGTGTCTGAATCAGCTTCTATTACATCTGTAAAAAGGTGCACATGGTAGATCTTAAATACTTACTAAGTGCAGACATTCAGAGCCAAACAATTCCTTCATTCTAGAGCAAAGTCACTGCCTTCATTTTTAGTGCATTAACCTCATAAATGCTGTTCAGAACCATCTGCTTTCTAAAGCTCTACTAGACATACCTTACTTCTATACCCATACAAGTATATACCCATACCCAGAGGTCTATACCCATAACCAGGCTGCAGTCTGAAATATTTAGGTTTGTAATCAAGTGTCCAAGAAACCATCTATCAAAGCCTAGCTAGACAACACAACCCTAGCATGATACTGCTCTTGCAGTATCTTGCACAATACACACTTGCAAGCACGTGCCATACATTTTCAAAACTATCTTTCTGCTCCAGTGAGAAAAGCCACTCTGATAAAGGCTTCAGAGATTTTCTGAAAGAGAGGTTGAACATTACCCAGCCAGGAAATATAACCTTGTTATCTTCTTCCCCTCAAACACTACACTTATCCATTTTCAACAGACTATAGTGATATAGTGAATAGTGATTTACAAGTTATTAAAATAAATGCCTAACAGTTGCAGTAACTTAGACATTCAATGTATTTTACAACAGTGTTACATTATTTTTCATTACAGTTCTCCCTATTGTAATGGCTGGGAAATTAAGATAGAAAACACAGTGGTCAAAGCCCACTGACAGACAGAGCAATCAGACTGTGGTATTCCCACTCAAGAGACATACTGATTTATTCAATGGCCACAGAGCACATCAGTTGCAGAACTAGGATTAGAAGCCAGATCACTTTACAGCCAGACATGAGATAAGACTGTAACACTAGAAACTCTGTTCCACATCCCTTTCTTCTCTAACCTTCTTCCCATGGGCCTTCCCATGCTGGCAAAGAATTTTTAATTACATGCCATAAAAGTTTTTAAACTGTATTCCCAGACATATAGCAAATTACTGAAATATGATCTTTTACATAAATCCAAGCAGTCTTTCACCTAACACTATAATAAATAATGCTCTTGTTTTCACAGAGCAGGTTCAGACAGTACCACCATCGCATCAGGGCCCAAGCACCTTGCTGTCTCCTACATATGAAATACTGTACTTTCCTCTGTTTTCTGTTTCACAAAAGCTTCAGAATAAAACCCCAGGTTAAAAAAAAAAAAAAAAAAAAAAAAAAAAAGTTCTTACTTCTGAATATAGCTGTCATCATCTCCTTTAATGATCTTGCAAGATATATCTGGTGTCCTATACTACAAATCATGTAGTATTAAAAGTATTATGACCTAAACTTTGTGCCCTTTGAATTAACCTCTCCTCATTACTTACATTAGGCAGTATATAATTAGAGGATAAGCCTAGGGAGCCACTTTACCAGATCCTGCAAATTGGTCCCTATCCCAAAGTGCTGTAAATATAAGTAAATGAGAGAGGGAAGGAGCAGGAAGAAAGGAATGTTTCTGCCACAGGTTGCAGGAACTCCCCAAGTCCTCATTGTCTCCCTTACTCCTCAAACTTGTCAAGAAGCTTGATCCAAGTCAGATTTCCTTTTCAAATTCATCACCACATTTTGTCATCCTGCAGTTCACTTGGTGTCTGCTTATATATTCATTCACAAGAACTCTTCAAACTGGGCAGCTGCATAGCTGTCAAAGCAATGCTGCCACAGGAGCATTGAGTATCTGCCACCTCCAGAAATGGGGCGATGACGCTGAGACACCCAAGTGTTTGCCTGATCAAGGTGAAATTATTCTTTATGCTAGACATGGTTCAACAGTATAAAGAAAACACAAACCTTCCATAAAATTCCCAAACAAGAAATCCATGTCTAGTGTTGTCAATGGATGATGAAACAATAACATGTTTTAATAATTACCTCATATCTGAGCTCAATTTCTGAATCTATTGGCAGACCACTTGGCCATCAGGACTGGGACCTATTCTTTACAGAGCTAAGTATTAATTCTTCAGGAAATGTTTCTGTTTCCAAGGAGGACACAGTATTTGTAAATTATGAGCTTTTCTGCACTTTCTGAAGATCTCAGCTTGTGAAGGCATGATCCTGGGATCCTGTAAATCTAAATTTGCTAATGAATCTAAATCAAAGTGCCATCTGATGAGAGCCCTGCTAATAAGATACCTATGTTAGAGTCTCTGATAGGCAAAGTATCAGAGTACTGTGCAGTCTCCTGCAGGGCAGCTCCAGACTGTAATCCACCCTTTGATTTTACTACACCATCCAATTGTACAATGAAAGGCCTTTAAGGTTACAGAAGCTTTCCATAACTCAAAATGGAAAAGAAAAAAGAACATGTGTAAGCATTTACAATCATAGGAAGGAACACTGCACTTATTCTTTGATATTTAAAGCATCAGGAATGAGACATATTTGACTACCACCATGAACTAATAAGCACATCATCTGAGAAGCATATTGTGGTATTTCTGTGGAAAAGTTATTAGACTAAGATTTAATTGTTTGGAAAGGCATTATACAAGACCTTACTAACATATTACGCTAGAAGTAACAGTGCTGTGCATCTTCAGTTATGTTTAAAATAAACATATCACATCTAAATATGCTTCAACATAACTGGAGAATTATAAAGTCACACACAAAAAATACACCTAAAAGCACATGAAATTGTCATTTAGACATGACCAAGGACAGTGCTTTACACTACCTTTATAAGCTTAAGTTTCAGTAGAATTGAGGTGAGTCTAGTATTCCCCTGGCAGTTCTCAGCATTCCCCTTTGCCTTTCGCAGGTCAATGGCTATGTGAAGTGATGAGCATATTGTTTTTTTAAATAACAAATGCCATCCATCAGTTGAATGCAGGCTAAAGAAAAGACAATAACTAAAGCTTCCTTCTCTTTTACAATACATTAATCATTAGTTTTCATATCATGTAGACTTTTTTAAAAGATAATTTACCTTTTTTTTTTCTACATTTTAGATTTGACTTCATCTGTTTCTGAAATATCCAGAACTAAAACCTAAACTCAAGTTTTATCAAGTTTTTAACTTTTTTTTAATTGCTTTTGAGATTATCCTCCAATTATATAATGAATTGGTCTTGTTAGTGTCACATATAGAAGATAGAATAAACAAAACAAAGTGGATTTTAGATACAGTTATCACCCATGTATTTCAGTCTAAATGACCCAAGGAATAATATATGATCTCCATTAAGGATGGTACAGAAAGTCAAGATTACTGACAAATTGTCAAATTAATGTGATCAGAGACAAATATTTAAAAATCTTCAAATCAACTCCCAAGATGATGCCAGAACTAAGTGGTTGTGATCAGTTACTCATCTCCTAGGAAAAAATGATTTGTGACGTTCATCACAATAAGAAAGAATGTAAGAAAAACAGTGCAGAATACTGTTTAAAGTAAATTTGTAAAAGGTATTGTCTGTCAAAGACGAGTGTAAAGGGCAACATAAGACTTCTCCTTTGAGAAATGATAGATGATATAATAAGAAGCAATAGTCACAAAGTGCATCTCAGGAGGCTCAGATGGCACTTGAGGGTAATTCAGTAATGAAGCAAGTCACCCAGACCTGATCTTCATACCAGAGATTTGTGAAGTCTCATCTAGGCAAAGCCATGGTTGATCTCATTTAGTGTTGGCTACAGTTCTGCCTTGAGTAGTAGGTTGCCTGGATTACCTCCAGGGGTCTCTTTCTGGCCAACATGCTCCATAATCCTTTGAGGCTGACATTTCTTTGCTATCATTCAGTATCAGATAGCTATTTTTTTCCTCATAACTCTTTCCCTTTCCCAACCCCTCTCTAATGGGCAAGCAAACACTTCCCCAGTGGTTTTTCATTCAATTCAATTCATAACAGCAACTATCGGATGCCTCTTTTCTCTTCCTATATCTGCCAACACATTTCACAATGAGGAAGATGGCAATTCAACTCAGTTATCTCTAACGTTAATCCCAGCTGATGGCTATCCATTGGGATCAGAAAGCTGGCTGCAATTTAATGTATCTCAGCAGATCATGTGTGACTATCCCCTTGAAACTGGTTTCCAGTATTCACCTCAAGAGTCTGTGCTGTCTGCGATGGATTCAGGGGGAATCCTTCACCATCAAGCTTATGAAGCCCACGAGGGTACCATGCTACCTTTACACCATCAGATCAAAAAACAGCTACTACTCCTTCCTGAGAGGGAGAAAAAGGATTAGTTTATTTCTAGAGAAGCTCTCCCTGTATTTGAACTCCGGCAATCCCAAAGACATCACAGTGACCACTCTCAAACCTGGGTCCACAGTAATCTCATGGTATAAGAGTTCGTTGTGTACAAGTGCCAACAGACCTTCCAGCTGGTGTGCAAAAGAGGAAATCCAGGAAGCATTGAGGAAACTAAGAGTGCCAGATGGATATGCCAACACACACTTTGTCCAAGCAATGTTACCAGAATACAAAATTGATGTCATCTTCAACGTTTCATATAGTTAAGTCTGCTTTCCTGCTACAGAGCCATTCAATGGGTCTTTCAACTGCACTGTACAGCCTACACTTCAAGACTGGGATGACTCCATTACTGGAAAGTCCCCATCTGCCTTACTAAGCAGCCTTTGTGTCACTGTTGAACTGGTTCTGATTATATTAGTTTACTGTTCTTGCAAGTATCACAGGAAGATTCCTGGATTAAAGTCTATGTTTCTGACCAAGTCCCAGCTAAGGCATGGTGATGTGGCAATGGATGACCTACAGCCTCGCAAAGCAGCTATACATGAGTGTTGGGGTTTACCCTCACCTCCATTATGGACACCACCTTTGGTAGCACTCACTTCTCAAGAGCAGTATTCTAGATCAGTGAGACTGTCCCACATCACACCATCTTCCCAGCCACCAAAATACCAACTCCCACCCCCTTATCAAGAGAGTATGACTACCCAAGATGGTCAGGGCAATATCCACAGATTTAAGATAACATCTTCTAATGACAGCAAGAGCAGGTCTACAGATAGACAATTTGTATGATAGAAAGTACTGTCCCTATTACTCAGGAAAAAAAGTCTAAGTATTCATTTTTCAATTTGAGGTAGAACACAAGCTGGTTATGCTATGCCTGATACAGTAGCAGTAGCAAAACCAGAATCCTGAAACTAAGTATTAAAACAAAATACCAGGTAAATCAATAGATATGGTGGACAGATCAATGTGTCCATACCAGTCAGAGCCAGAAAACATATACCAACCTGATGCTGGTGAGAATGAGCCAGGGTAGAGTAAAATTAACTCCATACAACTCCACACAATTTATATAGAAAAATCATCAGGAGAAGCATCACAAAAGCCAATGTTTTCACTGAAATTCAAATGCACTGCAACCCTTGAGTCTCTATGTTATCCTAGAACAATAGGTCAGTGTTTTCAAAAAAAAAAAAAAAAATATCCAAAAATCCTGAAATTCTCCCTCTTGGGACTGTCCTTAACCTTTTCAAAACTTTTTTTTTTTTTTTTTGGTTAAGAATTTAATTCAATACATTGTATATAGTACATATAAAGGGAACAGTAACTCCCTAACACAAAACTCTTCTCTTCCCATTAGGCAATTGTGCAATGTACTTTTGTAGTGGGTTTACGTGGACGAGGTTTTGGTAGCAGGGGGCCATAGGGGTGGCTTCTGTGAGAAGGATCTAGAAGCTGCCCCATGTTTGGTAAGGGCCCCACTGCTGACCAGAGCTGAACCAATAAGTGATGTTGTTTGCGCCTCTGTGAGAGCAGATTTAAGATGGGGGGGGAAAAAAACGCTGTGCCACACAGCAGCTGGGAGAGTGAGAGGAGTGAGAAACAGTCTTGCAGGCGCCAAGGTCAGAGAAGAAGGAGGGGGAGAGGTGCTCCAGGCACCAGAACAGAAGTCACCTGCGGCCTGTGGTGAGGACCATGGTGAAGCAGGATGTCCCCCTGCAGCCTATGGAGTATCACGGTGGAGCAGGGTTCCACGCTGCAGCCCATGGAGGAGACCACAGTGGAGCAGGTGGACCTGCACTGACAGAGACTGGAGCAGTTCTTGAAGAGCTGCTGCCTGTGGGAAGCCCACGCCAGATCAGTTCAGCAAGGACTGCATCCCGTGGGAGGGACCCCACAGCACAGGGGATGAGAGTGACTGAGAAGGTGCGGCAGAGAAGTAGCGCTATAGACTGACCATAATCCCATTGCCCCACGCCGCTTGTGGGGAGAAGGTAGAAGAGGGTGGATGGGGGGGAAGGTGCTTTTAGTTTATTTCCTTTGTTTCTCACTTCTCTAGCTCGTTAGTAATAGGCAATAAATCTTACTATCTCCCTGTGATGAGTCTTTTGCCTGTCATTATAATTAATGTGTGATCTCCTCATCCTTACTACAACCCTTGAGCACTTTTCATCATATTTTCTCCCCGCTCTTCTTTGGGGGGGGGGGGGGGCCCCCAGCGAGAGAGCGATTGTGGTGGAGCTCAGCCGCCCACCCGAGTAAAACCACCACAACTTTTTAATTACATTTTTCAAGTTGTAGGCTTTTATCCTTCAGTAAGAGTGGCTCTCTATACTGCTTCCATCCATGACACAGTTGAAGGATGATGGTGAAAAAAAAAAACGACATGTAAAACAATTTGTAAAAACTTCTCAGAGATTTTGGAAATCTTTCAGTTTAACAGATTAGTTTGTACAAAGGTTAATCTCTGAGTTCCAATATTAATGTATAAGCTGCTTTAAAACTGCAAAAATCTTTCTTGAATTAGATCCTATTCACACTGTGCTTTCAAAGTATCACCATGTAGAAAGGTAAGGAGGTATATACAGAGTACCCTTTCCAGATCTGCCACAAGATTTTACTGGTGAGGGTGGATGGCCACAGCTCAAAAGATCACTGACCTTACAACTCTGTAGATGGGATGATTTTAACTCTGCTTTTTCAGGCAATCATGAAATGACACATACACAGGTGCCTGTCCCTTTCATTCTCAGAACACATTTTGACACCCATAGGCAAAGTCAACAAGAGGATAAATGTTTCAAAAGACACATTTATGCTGTCACCTTGATTTAGCTTTATTCTGCATTAGGTTTCCAAATTCCTCGGTTTACACTGCGTCTGGCTTCCCTATGAAACAAGTCACATAGTTCCTTTAGCTGGGAAGCTGAAACATGAACTGTAAACTTGTCTTAGCCATTACAGATATTTAGCTCCCCTAAAACTGCTGCAGGCTCTGAAGTGCATGTCCATAGATAGCCTTGCATGCTCACAGATGCTGCTCACAAAGAAACAAAGCTGCTTAGGAGCAGGAGGCCATAGAATAATTATCCTACCACAGTGTGCACTCGCTGACACATCATACAGCAGCGACCCGTTGTCTGAACAGCATGTATAGAAGCTGCTCGGTGAACAGGGCAGCCCAACCATCATGAGCCCTGCTCTAGCAGTGAGCAGACACTGAAGAGCAGCTAGTTAGCCAAAGGATAGCTTGCGCAGGCTAAAGAGCATGGACACAAATGCACACTCCTGCTGTAAGCAAACAGAGCAAAACTGAACCTTGTCTGGCAGCAGGCTGCTAACTGCTCTGCATGTGACAGCCAGCCCAAGGCTAGATCTGGGACTGATCTAAAGTCTGTCTGAGGGAAAGGCTGTGGATGTGGTCTACCTTGACTTCAGTAAGGCTTTTGATGCTGTTTCCCACAGCATTCTCCTCAAGAAACTGGCTGCTCTTGGCTTGGACTTGCGTACGCTTCGTTGGGTTAAAAACTGGCTGGGTAGCGCTGGGTAGCCAGGCCCGAAGAGTCGTGGTGAATGGAGTTAAATCCAGTTGGAGGCTGGTCACTAGTGGAGACCCCCAGGGCTCAGTACTAGGGCCAGTTCTCTTCAATATCTTTATCGATGATCTGGATGAGGGGATTGAGTGCATCCTCAGTAAGTTTGCAGACGACACCAAGTTAGGTGCGTGTGTCGATCTGCTCGAGGGTAGGAAGGCTCTGCAGGAGGAACTGGAAAAGCTAGACCGATGGACTGAGTTCAACTGTATGAAGTTCAACAAGGCCAAGTGCCGGTCCTGCACCTAGGGCACAAAAAACCCAAACAGAGCTACAGGATAGGAGATGAGGGGTTAGAAAGCTGCCTGGCAGAGAAGGACCTGGGAGTATTTATTGACAGTCAACTGAATATGAACCAGCAGTGTGCTCAGGTGGCCAAGAAGGCCAACAGCACCCTGGCTTGCATAAGAAACAGCATGGCCAGCAGGACTAGGGAAGGGATTGTCCCACTGTACTCAGCTCTGGTGAGGCCACACCTCCAGTACTGTGTTCAGTTTTGGGCCCCTCACTACAAGAAGGACATGGAGGTGCTCGAGTGAGTCCAGAGAAGGACAACAAAGCTGGTGAAGGGTCTGGAGAACAAGTCTTACGAGGAACGGCTGAGGGAGCTGGGACTGTTTAGCCTGGAGAACAGAAGGCTCAGGGGTGACCTTATTGCACTCTACAGGTACCTGAAAGGAGGCTGCAGCGAGGTAGCGGTTGGTCTAATCTCCCACAGGCCTGGTGACAGGACGAGGGGCAATGGGCTTAAGTTGCGCCAGGGGAGGTTTAGGTTGGCTATGAGGAAGAACTTCTTTACTGAAAGGGTTGTTAGTCACTGGAATAGGCTGCCCAGGGAAGTGGTTGAGTCACCATCCCTGGAGGTCTTGAAAAGACGTTTGGATGTAGAGCTTAGGGATATGGTTTAGTGGAGGAGTTGTTAGGTTAGGTCATTGGTTGGACTAGGTGATATTGGAGGTCTCTTCCAACCTAGATGATTCTGTGATTCTGTGATCCACAGCTGGGATATGAGAACAGCTCTTCCCTGGTCTACACTTTCATGTTACCACATAGATTAATGTTTGCAAACACGATGCCAGCATGGCATACCAACGCAGGTCTCCACAGCCTCTGCTCACTTTGGCCTTTTCTCTAAAGCTAAGCCATCCACCACCCAACAACCTCAGCAGTGTAGCTCGACCAGCAATCATGGCATAGAAAGAGAAGTTGAAGAGCTCACTAGCCACAAATGCATCAAGAACAGGAACAAGTATTTGAAAGGATTAAATTACATCCAAGTACCTAATCCACCTCTAGTTACAATATATACACGTGAGCAGATGAACTGTGATTCCCATATGAAAGTGTTGCTAACTTACGTTCTTTTTTGGATAGACAGCAGATGGTGTTCAGGCATGACAATGCCAGGGTTTACATCTTCACAATCCATTTGTCTGGATTTAGCGTTGAGTACTTTTGGATAAATACAAATTCTTGCAGATGACTCCTTCAGTAGTTTCCAGAAGATAGAGAGCTGAAAATCAGCTCTGAAATTTGATGCAAAAGTCAAAACCATCAGTAATTCCTGTAGTCAGAAGACTAGTCATAATGTTGGTAAATTATATTACATCTCAAAGGAGCTTATTTAATTAGAACTGCTGATCAATTTGCATTGATCAAAATATTGAAGATTGATCATCTACTTTGTCATTTCATAGCCACGTTCAGGTATTCAGAATAAGTCTCCCCTTGATTCTCACAAAGCTTAGACCCAAAGCCACAGGTGGTTTAGAGTGTATATTTCATCAAAAAAAATCATTTAATGTTAGCAAAAGTTTTATTTTTATTTTGTTTTAAAAACAAAGACTCAACTCCAGCATAACAACCCAAAATACTTTGCTTTCTAAAGATCATTTCTAACAAATTTTAAAAAGTCCTTAAGCCAACACTTTGTCTTTAAAACCACTCATCCTCCCCCCCCACCCCCTTACATGAAAACTAAGACTGACACATTCTCAGCTCAGTGACTAGGTATTCAGTGTGCGATCTTTTCCATAATTCTGGGCGCCTGAGAAGTTTCCTATAAATAAAAGTATTATAATCTGAAATTAACAATATTATCAGTTAATTATCAAATGATTGAAACTGAAGTTCTTTGAACAGTCAGTCACCACTGATTTTGAAGTATGAAAATACCTATGGAAAAGTACTTTAAATTCATATTAACATATTTGATGATTTTATTTAGCCCACAGAAAGAGAGGCTTTCTTCCTACTAAAAGAGCTGACTACAGTAGTTTAGGACAGATGCTATTTGCACACCATTCAGTAAGTATGATATGTTGATTTTAGAGTTCATAGAAAAAATAGCAAAATGTGAAAAAGAATCAAAACACAACTAAGAAGTTGTACTGAAATGGTACCAAGATCAATTCCAACATTTTTTTCCCTCAATTTGGCTAAATTCTGTTCAAGAAACAATCATCACTGCCGGCCTGCTTTTCCATTTTCTGTTGTTTCCACCCTAAAACAGAGGAACAAGATAGTTGGTAAGGATCATCACTAGAAATAGAATCAACAAATTAAGAAAAAAAAAATCAGACATAACTTCTTTAAAAATGAGCATATATATATTTTTTTTTACTTCACTAACCCTCCCTTCTCTCCCTACCACCACACATACAAATGTTTCTCTTAATACTTTAAGCAGTAATCAGTACACGAAGGAAAGGTTTCTGCAAAGCTTTCCAGCAACAACCACAAATGTCTATTCGTTATCAACCTTACCACAAGACAAAAGCCCATATTCACGTGACTGCAGATAAATTATTTCTAAAATCTGAGCTTTATTATTTTCAAGATATTCATTTTCACCCTTCTTTCAAGTAGTCATTGACTCTCACCATTTTATTTACTTAACAGTTTGGTTTGAGTATTTTTGGTATAACATGGACAACTTATCAATTTCGTTACAGCATGACATCGGCTGTTTTATTACCTACAATATTTTTAGATTTGATATTACTTCAGAAGCTAAAGCAAGCAGCAGACTGACATACAAGAAATTTGACCTTAGCTACTATTTAACCCCTGAAAGTTTAAGAATTTTGCTGCTAGGATGATCAGTAAGGCACAGGGAAGATCATTTTATCAGTATTCAACCTTGCTCAGCACAGAAACAGACCAATGAGAGCATGCCACACAATAAAAAGCAAACACTATTGTAGTCACCTGTCAATACTGAGACAAAGGAACATATGTCCACATTTTAATCCTCAAAAGTATACGCAGTCTTCTTAACCCTGTAACTGAATTATTCCTCCATACTGACATTTGACTACTACAAAAATATTTGTAGTGATTAATTTACTGATACAAACCCATTTTCTTCTTTCAGATGTTGATATAGTTCAGCTTTATTGTTGACAGAGTTCAAACGACCAATAAATTCCTGGTGTTTCCTAGAGTTGGCAGTATTAATCCTGTTGCTCCATAAAGACAGCAAGGACATTGGCCCTAAAATTGCATGTAAAAACAGTTAAAGTTATTTAATTACTGATTTCACTTAAGTGATTTTATTTCCGAATTCTTAAAACATCATTATAAAGTTTTAGAGGAAGTTACAGACTTTGCTAGTAAGCATATTAAAAACACTAAACAACCTCATAACACATATTAAATAAATACAATGTATGCAGAGTTACAGCAGCTGAGCTACTGATTTATAGGAGATCTATTTTGCATCACAAGTGGAATCTTAATATCAGCTCAGCAGTTATGACAGATGATAGCAGCTCAGCAAGAAAAAGAAGCCATTGAGAACTGCCCCTTTCAACAACTAGACATCTTAGGCATGTTTATAGTCATTAGTCAGCAAGAGTTGTTTTTGATACCTGTCCTTAAATACCATTTCTGACAGAGTACCTCAAAGTAGCACCAGCAGAAATTTGTCCAACCCCCTTGTCAATCTGAATGCCTCTTTTTAGGCCCATGCAGTGTATCTAAGTGCCTTTCAACATAGACCTGTTAAGGTTAACATAAGTATTTATCAAGAGTTTCTCAGCACTGTATTTAACTAAGAATTCTCCTCATTCATTTAACTGAAGAAGATTCACCTCATTACTTTAGTAAAATAGACTGATACATGAACTTAAATTTTTGAACAAGAAAATCTATTGTAATCCTTCCATTTTACCTTTTGCCTTTTCTACTACAGGCATTTCATCCATTGTTATTAGAGGTTTTTTGTTGGGTGGCTCAGGAGAATCAGGGGAATCTTTTATAACTTCAGCTTCTGCTAGTTCTTCTTTTTCACGATCCAAAAGACCTTTTAACCTTTTTGATAGGGAAGGAAAACAGTGAAGCAAGATATGCCAGAGCAGCACATAGTATTCCTGGCACCTTCCTGTATTCTTCAAAGTTACACACAACCCACGTCATGAGAAAGTTTCTTTTGATCCTGAGATAGGTGAAAAACAGGGAAATCTAGCCAAATAATCCTCTGGATAAAGCCTTAAAAAAAGGGGGAAGATCTTAAGATAATTTCACTTAAGTTAGTTGAAAGTATTTATACTGTACTTGTTGAGATAGTCTTTTCAGTCAAAATCATCAATAGTGAATATACCAAACACCACTCAGACAATTACATTTTTTTAATGTGATCCAAACTTATATTTTATATCAAATTGCTTTCACCTCAGGCCCTGCTTCGTTTCATCTGCTAAACAAAAAGAAATTGTAGAAATTGATTTGATCATATGCAGAAAGGTATGAAGGTCATCAGTACACTGACAGTAACATACGGGAAATTGTCTGTCCTCCTAAAAGATCCTAGAATGCACAAAACTATATATGCAAAAAGCTTACTGCCATGGGATTACTTGGACTGATTTAGAACAGTGTTTTGAAACAGGGAAAACAGATGCTTACTTGTTATACAAGTTAGAATAATTAATACAAATTACAGACAGTAGGTGCAAGGGCAATAAATCCTGATGTTCAACTAAACAGACCAGCCAAACAATCTGGATTGTTTAACTACCTGAGCACCAAGCTTTCTACAATTCAAATGAAATCAACTGTCTTGCCACATTTTTCAGTTATGCTTTATATTTCTATTGTATAATGTGCATCATGGTTACAATAAAATCCTACAGTGACTATCCTAACTGCAAAGCCCTGCTCAGTGGTCAGCAACTTTTTAAAATAAAAATATTTTACAAGCAGTATGGTTCTTGAACAAGTTTGATAAGCAGACACCGTAAGATAAATGTTTTTCCAGCTTGTTAATGGTGACTGATCCAAAAAACCCTTGGGAGCCACAATCACTGGTAGCAAACCAAGGTTAAGAGCATGAACAAGTTAAATTGAAACCCCGTTTCACAGCAATTCTTTTCCTCTTTGATGAGGAACAGGACAAAAAAATATTATGCTATGTTTTCATATTACTTAAGAAAATTTACCTTTCTGATTCTTGCCATGGCTTATCTTGTTCATAGTCTTTTCCTGACTTCTCTGATTTGTCTTCTTTTTCTTCTCTCTTTCTGCCTCGTTTCTTGCGTTCTTCTTCTTCTGGGGGTTTGCTTCTACAAGCCACCAAACATTCTAAGACACGCTGGTGTTTATCAGAGTTGTTGATATGTGCTCGTACAAGGGTTTCCAATTCATTCCACATAATCCGGTACTGTTCATCTCTAAGCAAGGGCAGGAAAAAAAAGGTATCACATAGGATGGTCTAGAACATTAATCTATTGAATAGGTAAGATTCTGGTTTTAGACTTAATTTGTTTATATATGTGTGTATATATGTATATATATATGTATATATAAATATATATATATATATATATATAAGCCCTTGAGCTTTTCCTCCTTCTCTTGTATTCTTGTATTGCAGGTCTATGCACCTTGTATTACTGTCCTTGAAACTTATGAAACCACATCATGTGACCTTTCTCAATTAACATCCAAAGAGTTAAGTTTCAGTTGAAACATACTACTTTCACATGCGTCTAATTCTTAATATCAGTGAGATCTCACTGCCAAAAGGCATTTCTGAATCCTGTCAATTGTTTGCTAACTGGCATATTATGCACGGTTAGGATACACAGAGGGCCACTCAGGTACCGACATGCAAATTATTTTTAATGCAAATAATTGGAATTACATTGGAAGGCTGGAAATAACCTCTAGACACTTGGATATCTTTTGCAGATTATTTTCCTTTTTGGAAATACAATGTACATGTATGTCTTCTTTGGAAAAAGAGGTATCTGGATATTCTATGCTCATTTTAAAGGAGCATCCCATATTTTAAATAACCGTTTCAAAATTATTTGACTATTTTAATAACCTAATTTTATACCATTGGTCATTTATAATATGCTTAAGTTTCCCTTCTTAGTCATTTGGCATTATTTCCACTTTCTCTCTCCTAGCTTGTGTCAGTCTCTCACCTTTCTTGATAGTCATTTTTGTTTTCACATTTAACACACTCACAATTTTTAGTTAATAACTTCTGCTTCCTAACATACAGCACAATCGCTGTGATAGCCCCTAAGTGGTGCAAACAAAGTGTTCACAGCATTTGTCTTGCATATGTACATCATTTAGTATACTCTATATTATCTTTGGCCACTATTTTAAAACACGCATAAAAACAATGTAAACAGAATACTTCTGAGAAACATCCAACAATGAAAATATATGTTTTTAACCTTTTTGGACCCTTTCCTCTGGTACCAACTGTTGAAATTGGCAGTGGATCATTTTTCCTCTCCATATCTACCAAATTATATATTGTTTTTTGACAATTCAGAACATCCTCATCTGTCATTGCTTCTTTTACAATCACACTGGCTAATGGCACTACCTGCAATACAAAACAAAAGTCAAGAATGGGAAAGTCTTGTACGCTGCATGAAAGAAACAGGAAGAAGAAGGAAGGAAGTGGAACAACATACAACACAGTTGCCTATCCTGAATTTAGTAGTAACTCTTAAAGGTATATGCAGAGGCATGCTGTCTGTACCCATTGTAACCCAGCAGCTCTATAGCTAAACCAGTTTTAAATATTCCACCCTATTTAGATTACATTGTAATAACATATTGACCCTAAATACAGAACATTTAAGTGAAAACAAAGCTTAAAATAAACCTTTTTTGTCAAATGATTCATCATAAGATCGTCAGTATTGCATCAAGTAGCAAGCTGAAACTTAGTCTAGATCAGAATAGAAGTTTACAAACCCAAGGTTACTTACAGCTTGCATATTGAAGATGGTAGTCTGAGAAATAATCATAGGCCAGTAACGAGTATGTTTCTCTAACTGATCTTTTGCACGTTCCAATGGAATTTCAAGACTTCCATCGATCTTATATCTGGGCTCTAGAAAAGGAGTTAATCGGTTTTCCCTCATAAATTCACCAAAATCCTAATGATAACCAAACAAGATAAAATTAGGAATTTCTCTAACAAAGTAGCTTTCACTGAATGGGTGAAACAGCATAGTCTTGCCTTTCATTAATCGCACATATCACCACCACTAAATCTGACCCTAACACCCAAAGCTTTCAAACACACATGACATTCTTTGGAGTGAACACGAGAACAGTTGTATAAAAATCCAGGTTCAAAACTGATGCAGGGTTTTTGATGAGGAGGTCTTCCGGATTTGCAAGGCATTTCATGTATGTAAGAAGTTTTACTGCATTTTTCTGGAAGTAATTTATGCTTACATACTTGATGGAAAGGAAATGTTAAAGAAAATGACAGCTGACTGCCTGTTCCATATCCAGGGTTCAGAGCTGAAAACTCCATCTTTCCTAATTATTGTACAACTCATTCATGTGCAATCTAGCCTCTGAACAATGAGTAGGATATAGCCCTACATGCACCCACCCAGCCCACAAAAAAAGCCTTGCCAAGAAAACGTTGTTCCTGAATCAGAACAAGCTTTTGATGATGATAGTGCATAAGGTAACAAGTGTTTCCTCAACACAGAGAGGATTCTATAAAACAGGCATAATAGTAAGCAGGCTTACTGCTATGTAGTAAATACGCATAAGTGTATACAACAAAAATTGGTTTGACCACAATGTCATGCAAATCAGCCTGGCTTTCCAGAAAACACACCACTATTTCATATACACTTATCTATTGCACAACATCAGTTGTCATTTAAGTGAAAAACTTAAAAGGAAAAAGGAATCTTACTGTAATTCGGTAGTCCGTGACTCTTCCTCCACAACCTTCACTAATTGATGGGGGATCTTCTAGAATTGATCGGGAGCTGCTTAATACATGCAGAAAAATTTCTCCTCCATGGCTACTAAGCATGTGACTAATAACTTTAGAGCCAGACTTGCGCGGTTGTTCCAACAAAACAGAACGACCTGTTGGAAGTGAGATCATTTTCATCAGTTGCCATGTGCTGCAATTTCACATTAAAAATTATATATGCACAGTAGAGGTTTTTAACCTAGCCACTAAGACTGAATTCATTAAAGCTGTGTTTTCACCTAGATGAATAAGCAATTGCTTCAAGTACTTACTCTATATCCTTAGACAGAAGATAGTGTCAAATGCTCTTAAATTTTACACAGAACAATTGAAAGGCCTTCCTACTGTGAACATCCTACCATTTTCTGAGCAAAATATTTTTTCTATGAATGTCTTAAGGCATTAAAATGGTATATCATGTATGAGCGGTGTATTATTTTTAATCAAAGATGATGCTGTATACTAAACCATTATCTCACGCTGCAGCAGAAACTCATTAAAAGCAATTTTGAAAAACAATAAACATAACTCATTTCAGTATAAAGGTAGTGTTTTTTCAATACCACTTTTCAGACACACACAAATAAAACAAGCTTTGACTTATTTCCAATAAAACAAATACCAAAGAGGTTCAATCTCCAACTTGCTTGTTATGAGGAGACAAAAACAGAAGATCAGAAGGGAGTGGTTATTTGAAGTATGCTACTAGTTTTAGTTCTAAACATTTTTAGAAATCAGAATACTCTTCCAGTACAGAATCTTTAGGAGAAAAATACATAAAGAATAACTTCAACTGAAAGAAAACTCTCATTAAGTGGATGTTTATCCACTTTTGCTAACTATAAAAAAACATGCAATTAATGTTGACTACATAACACTAGCATTTTGATCAAGCGTATTGTCACCTACTGAAATAGATGCTTCCTACTAAATATGCTAAAATGAAAAGTATTCTACATTTAGATTCAGCAAAGAACTACCAGAATTCGCTATTTGCTCCTTCTCTACCTTTCTTCTCATTTCCGGTTTTCAAAACACATTCAGTTTTCCTTCAAGTACATTTAACAACTTCCTTTTATTTCTATATGACACAGTAACAGACTTGTCATTTCTATAATACACCCCCCTATACAAACGGAAACATTGTAAGTGCTTGTATAGCACTTATTCCTTATATGGCAAGGTTTTGGTAGTGGGTGGCTGCAGGGGTGGCCTTTGTGAGCATAGCCCAGAAGTTGCCCTGTATCAGATCAGAGCCAGCTCCAGCTGCCTCCAAAAGGTACCCACTGCTGGCCAGAGCTGAGCCAGACAGTGACACTAGGAGACAGGAGTGAAAAAATGGGAGAGAATTTTGCAGACATTAAGGTTACTGAAGGAAAGGAACAGGTGCTCCAGTCACAGAGCAGCAGTTCCCCTGTGACCTGTGGAAAGGCCCCTGGTGGAGCAGGATGTCCCCCTGCAGCCCATGGGTCCCACATGGAGCAGATCTCCATGCTGCAGCCTGTGGAGGAGACTCACCCCCCCAGTGGAGCAGGTGGATGTGGCCTGGAGGAGGCTGTGGCCCAGAGTCCCCACAGGAGCAGGCCCCAGGCCGGAGCTGCAGCCCATGGAGAGGAGCCCACACAGGAGCAGGGTGTCTGGGAGGAGCTGCTACCCATGAAGGACCCGTGCTGGAGCAGTTTGCTCCTGGGGGATGGTCCCTGTGGTACAGACCCATGTTGGAGCAGTTCTTGAAGAGCTGCTGCCTGTGGAAAGCCCACATACAATCATTTCCCCACACTGGAGCAAGGGAAGAACATGACCATGAAGGATAGTGACAAATCAGTGACAAAGAGTTATGGACTGACTGCAACCCCCACTCCCTGCACTGCTCAGGGGAGGAGGTAAAAGGTGGGTGGGGGTCAAGGTGTTTTTACTTTACTTTTAGTTCTCACTGCTCTAGTCCATTATCAATAGGCAATAAATTACATCCATCTCCCTATACTGAGTCTGTTTTGTCCATGAAAGAAATTGCAGAATGATCTTCCTTGTCCTTAACTCAACTCATGAGCCTTTTCTCATTTTCTGTTTTCTCATTTACAGAATTTCTCATTTTCTCATTTCCCTGCTTTGTTGAGGGGGAGTGAGAGAACAGCATGGTGGAGCTGAGCTACCTACCAGTGTGAAGCCATCACAGAGCTCCACTTACAATATTAACAATTACAATTTGAAAATAATTAGTCAAGGACACATCTTTACCATTAAGTAGAAAGTTAGTAAGGCATGACGAAGGTCTGCTATTTACATCTACTGGTGAAATTCTGTATGCTCCAGTGCAATAGTGTAATTCTGCAAGACAAATGAGTAGAAGACATAAGAGTCTAGTTCTACACAGAAAAAAAACATACCACAAAATGAAAGAAGGAAGAGGATTAGGCTATTTCACAATCGGAAAAACTGTAGGCTTTGTAGAAAGCTAGATCTAAAAAATTACTCTTCTTACCATCTCCTGGCAATCATTTCAGTATCCTCAACTCTGAGAACTGAATATGTTTCCCAAGCCTCATTTCCAGGAGGATCTCCAGAACTTTCTCTCTCAAACTATTTCACAGTAGAGTCAACCCCCTTTTATTTCCCTTACCTGTATTTTTAATCTGCTGGCTCACAAGGAGTCAGCATTGTCTTGCTGATGGACTGCACGGTGCACAAGATGAATGGCCAGGTGGTTCCCTATGTTACCCTAAATCCTTCCTGTCACTCAGCAGGAGTTGGAGTAGAGGTCACAGAACACATTGGTTTGGAAGGGACCTTACAGATCATCCAATTCCATCCCCCCCACCATGGGTAGAGAACACTTTCCACTAGACCAGGTTGCCCAAAGCCCCATCCAGACTGGCCTCAAGATCTTCCAGGGAAGGGACATCCACAGCTTCTCTGGGCAATCTTTCCTTCACTCAGAATAGAAAGTCAATATAGATGAATGAAAGAATCTACTGATTAAATTGTTGCACAAGTTTCCTTCCAAACAAAAGTTTCCTTAGTACTCTAATGCTTACACTAAAGATAGTGCTTTAATTCATATTTTGTCCTAAAACAACAATCAATTAAAAAAGAAAGCACAAAGTCTGGAAGCTGCAATGTTGAAAATCAGCATTGTGGAACTGACAAGGTATACTTGCCCCTGCATAAGGGACAAATTACTCAACTTTGCAATTAGGAAACAACTTCAAGATAATTAAGAGGAGAATGATAAAACACCATGAAAACATTTACAGTCTCCCCCACCTCTTTCACAAATCATTGATTATCCAAAATTAGAAGATAATTATATTGCCATTATTAAAACAGAATGCATTCAGCAGTCAGTTATACAGAATAGAAGGTAAAAATAGCATTAACCAATGACTTACCTCCTTGCTCAAGTTCTTGTCAGGACATGTAGAGAAAAATATTCAATGCAAGTCAGAGTATTAGTTTTGTAAGATACCATGTTACCTACCTACACTATTTGTTCGGGGAGTACACCATTTTAATGTTACTGTTTCTTTAAATGTGCCTTCTCTACTGTTGCCACTTACATGATTATCACCTGCAATATTAAGCCAGAAAAAAAAACAAACATCATAATACGATAAAACATTTTGTGACACAAAACCACAGCAAATAGTTATGTAAGAATGAAGTGTAATTGTACAACACTCAAAACAACAATTTAAGGTACAAAACATTTGTAACAACCATATACAAAACATAACCGAATTTTCAAAAGCTAGATACCTAACAAGTGAAAAAAATCCATATGTTAGTAATTGTGGTACTTGAAAATAACCTTTTGAAATCAGCAGCCATTGCATGTATTTAAAAAAAACAACAACCAGCAAACAAAATAGCGTAGCTCCATAGTACATTCCAAATATTTGATTTGACATTTAGAAAGTAAAATACATTTTGTTTTTATCAGCAACAGGCTTTTATTTTTTCCTTTAAAAATGCCTAGAACTTTGAAAGCATCTCTATAATTTTCCACAGCCAAATCAGAACCCTTAACAAGTGTCAGAACCCTTATTTAGGGCTGATCATTTTCTATACATATCTCAAAGTCTTCACTGAAACTGATCTAAAGGCATATTTGACAAGTTAGACTTTAGTGGGAAAATAGTACTGATCTCATTACTCAGAATCTTTGCTATGTCAAATTCAATTTGAACATCTCAAGAGCTTTTACTGGCCACAGATGTTTTATCATTGAAATTACTTCATACAGTGCCTCACCAATAAGTGGACATTACACTGTGTGCTAGTGAGTTCTGTAATTCTTCCTGCTCTTTGACATTAAGAAAGACATTGACTGAGTTTTATACAAAGTTTCAGAATTACAGTAACAGTCAGAAAACACTATGCTCAAATCCACAAGCATCTGAGAGGAATTAGATACATACATCAACACAACATCCTATGCAATGTGTTAGGGTTTAGTTTACTATTTCATGTAATAAGTTTCATTGATATCACATTATAAAGACTTTTACTTTTTACTCATAAGATCTGATTTACTTATCAATTAAATCGGTAACCTGCAGAAGCAATATTTTTTTATTACTTAAAGATTACAGTTAAAATATCTGGAATCCTTCTGGAAAATCTAAGAATAGATTAAATAAATTTGGCCTTGAGATAAGCTCTCTGTACTGTATCTTATTTATGTAAGATGTTGCTAATTAAATCCCCTCTTTCCTAGTACCAGAGTTATTACAGTTAAAACCTATTTAAAAAAAATAAAATAAAATGGAATCAAAATTTACAGGATCTGATAGAAAAAAAAAAAAACAATCGAAGAGGCAATGCAGCAGGAGTTTGGTTTGGGGTTTTACTTGACTTATTCCCCTGAGCCAATAAGTATTAGAAAACTAATACCAAACCCCTGCAATAAAGCTTTATACTTTCAACATGGATAACAAGTTCAGGTCAGTCTGAATTCATTACTCTAACATGTATCTTTTTCCTCAAACTTTAGTCCATTTTTTTGGTGAGGAGATATGTTCTTTTCTGAAGTAACGGTTGAATCCCTGCAGGAGGAGACTCCAGATCAGAGCTGCAGCCTGTGAAGAGGAGCCCACAGTAGACAGGTAATCTGGGGGGGAGCTGCTGCCCATGGGCGACTCACACTGGAGCAGGGACCCATCTTAAGAGGAAGGGGGGGAAATGGAAGCCCAACCCCCTCTAAAATTGTCCAAATTATTTCAAACCTCCAGAGGAAAAGTTGTTTAACTCTTTGTTAGATAACTGACATAGGTAATTCATCTGTTAAAGTATTATTCTTCACTTCTAAGAAGTTAAAACAAAAAAAGCTTCTTAATATGCTTTAAAGCCATGTAATGTAGCTTTGAGTAGTAAAAAAATACCTGTAGCCTGTAACTAAATGGACATATTCTATACATACAGCAAGTGAGACCAACAGACATATTCTATACATACAGCAAGTGAGACCAACTTTTATGATTCAGGACCCTTTAAAAAGTTACAAACCATGCTGTAAAAGAAAGCCTATGGCAGCCTGTAAAAATTTCAAATAGGAATTCAACACTTCTGAAGAGACATATGTTTTAAATATTCCACAGAAGATTACAGACATTTTTTCAGTTGCTTCTAGGTACCATCAATACAGAGTTTTTAGCCTCGCTTGATTTATTAACAAAGTTCTTTATCAAACACTGCTTTCTGAACAAGATAATTTGCATAAGACTTACTCTAATCTCAGAGAAGTTATTAAGAATTCACACGAGTGGAATATTAGGTAATAATTCAAAACTATTAAAAGCATACTAGGTACTTCAAATGCAGTGAGAAAGCTCAAACCAAGTAACTCTTGTGTTTTTCAAAGCAACTACTGTGAATAAGTCTATGGGATCTACGTGGTGTCAGTTATTAGTATTTGACAGATTAAAAGCTCAATTGTTCAATAAATATTTTTCTACAAATACTCAAGTAGTACTCTTGTAAAACCACTGCACATCTAGACTCTCAGACAATGTTTCAATGTTTTTTTTTTTTTTTAGTATCTCAATAAGAAGTTGAAGTGCCCCTCTCATAAATCACACACAAAAATCCTGAAGGTATGTGAAAGCTGTTGTCATGAATGGCTTGGTTTTGAGTTTGTCTTATTACTACTTTAAAATATGCCAGTAACAAATAAAACTCCAAAGCTAACATTGCAAATCAAGTTGTTAGGTCGCAAGGAACTGAAAATGTGCTGTTTGCAAATAGGTTTCTCCTTAACTCTAAGAGTCATGTCTGAAATTTACATCAATCCGAAGTTCAGAAACCCATTTGTGAATACTTCCAGCCTGCAAATGATTAAAACATCAAAAGGAAACTATCTTTACAGGATTATTTCTACTTACCACTTTTTAAAAAGTCAACATGTGCTTCTTTGTGATGAAGAAGCTCCACATCGTAGTTGGCTGATGTGTTAGCATGTTGTTCTTCCTTCAAAAGAGATAGGTAGGAACAATGAATACAGTTAATTTACCTAGACGTCACTGTTTTTATTAATTAACTACTCCAATGATTTTACATTTACCTGTCACTTCAGAAGAAAATGAGAAGTCTCTCAAGTGCATCATACAACCATGGGATTGCAGTTTGGGGAAACTGCTCTGACCTATTTAAAGATGCAGCCTTCTCATTCTTTTTATTCCTTTTTTGAAACCCTGTGTTTTCTTCTTAATACAAATGTAATGACAGTGTGCATAATGTAAGATATAGATTAAAAATAGGTTCAACTGATTTTATTTAAAGTTTATTTGAAGTTTAGGAAACCTATGATGTAATGTTTATCACCACTAGTTACAACATACTGAGCAGCAGCAAACAGGTGCTGCAGAATGTATCAGCAACTACTTTTCTTAACTAAAAACTCAAGAATCTAAACCAAAGAAATATATTTGGAATGTATCATCATTTTCTTGTACTTAAGATGCATGAAAAAATGTACTTTCAACTGCAAATTAATAAATGCTGCATCTTTAAACAGCAGAAACAGATCAGCAAAACCAGAACAGTAATTTCATTATTTTTTTCCAAGTTAAAAAAAAAAAAAAAACACAAGGAACACGAGATGGTCTATTACTATAAGGACAAGGGCAGAAGGGAGAGGCATACCAGCAGCACACAGGTCAGAAAGTTAGACACAAGGTATTTGCAAGCCTAAAAGTTGCATTTATATAACAACCCACTTCAAAGTTTCATTAAAAATTAATGCATTGTGAAAACATTAATTCCAGGTTTTGACTTATTAAATCCATATAACAAGGCTACTTTTGAAAGATACCCATACAAGTTTGCTGTTTTTCAAAATATGTGATTAGTAAAGATTGACAGTATTAAAACATTGCCTTGTTTTTCAAATCAGAAAAGTTTATCCATCCCTACTCTTTCTGTTTGTTTGAATAGTGACACTTGGAATCAGGTAGCAAGAGACAGTTGAAATACAAAGTTACTCTAAACTGAAGAATATTTTAAATACTTAACTGCAGTGATTACCTTTCTGGTAGTGATAAAAAAACAGGAACGTAAGTTTGAACAGAAGATGTTAAATTTAGTATCTTCCTTGACTAGATTATACCTTCTGTCCCCCCCCTTTCTGGCTTATAGATCTTCAAAATGAAAAACTTACTGAAAAACTTTTAGTCTAAAATCAGCTGTTAGTTACAAACACCTTTATGTTGGGTGGGCATGATAATGAAACAGAGGAAAGACTCACTATGCCACTAAAATGCACAAGGGTTAAGAATATCTAATCAACATAACAAGAAAAAGACAAGAGAATCACAGAAAAATTAATTTGAGGTAAATAGTATTTCTATAAAATATTACTAACAGAACTGAAATATTGCCTGCATTGCTACATCAAAATTAAGATTCAGCAATACATTTTGTTCTGTGATCCTTCTTAACTTTTTCCATCCCCTTTGCTTTTACTAACCTGGTCACAAACATTAAATGTGGGCTAATTAAAAAAACACACAAAAAAAACACACACACACAAAAAAAAAACAAAACAGAAAATATGATATGGAGAGAAAAGCCATGTAAAAATTCAATTTAAATAAACATTCAAAATTTGTTTGAAATCTTTTAAGTGTTGCAGATGACCAACAAAGCAATAGACACAACATTACCTTCATAGGAATGTTAGTTATTGTGGTTGAAGCCAGATCAAAGTGTTGTTGTACTAAAACATTCAGTTTTGTAGCCAAATGCCTTCCTGCACGGACACTGTGCACTTCACTGGTTAAAACGGGTGAAAGCTAGAACAAATTGACAGAGTATACAGTATTAATGGATTAGTCTCTAGTATCATGGAACAAGATAAACTAGTTGAAACTCTAAACTAAGCACACTTATACTACTAAATTCAATCAGGAAGAAAACACCATGGAAAGTTAAGAAAGAAAAGAGAAAGATTATTTCTTATTTAGAACTTTGCTGGTTATGTCAGTTACAGTTGCTACAAGGTGTCCCACATTCAGAACTGTGCCGGAAACCCTGAGCAATTAGTTGTTAATAGGAAGAATTAGAAACAGGACATAGGGAAAGAATCTTCTTAATAGCAGGTCTGGGTCTAGACTTTCCCTATTTCACCCACTGAGTAACAGGAGCAAAGTCACTTCTATATACCTACTTGTGTATTACACACAAAAGAAACACAAACTGTAAATTCCATTTGATTTTCCCTTTGCAGAGAATAATGACATTGGTTTTAGGCTTAAAGAGCAACGAGCACCTTACAAAGGAAAGCAGTCTATTTACTTATTCTCTTCTGTTGACTTTTTGTTTTCTTTTAGCATGACTAGTAAGTTTCTATAGCAAAGAAAAAATGTAGGACAAAAAACACATTCCTTTTTACTTGTGAAGTTAGATGTAGGACTAAATGCGTGTTAATACCAACGCTTTTTTCCTTGCATATTTTTCTTATAGTCAGCACATTAAAATACTAAGCATTTCAGACTGAAGATCAGCAGAATTTATCAAAATCTGTGGAATGTACTTATTTTAAACAAACCACAAAGCATACAAGTCCATAAAGCACACATGCATTTACTACAGTTGAAATGTTAATATAGAGTAATTTCTCATGTGTCCTTTTACCTTTTCTTGAGGCCATTCCCGCTACTCCTGTTGCTGGTTATCTGTGGTAAGAGGCTGACCCCCAGCTCTCCACACCTTCCCTTTCAGGTATGTGTTGAGAGCTATAAGGTCTCCCTAATTATTTATTGAAAAGGCATTCTGTTTGCTAGCATTTGACAGCATAAACAAAAGCTCCATCTTGTTATCATGAGAAAATCATTCAACCAATAGTTAAAATCGTTACATGTTAGCCTGGTAACATGGAACACAGCACTGAACAATATCCATGCTGTTTAACAGGTACATGTTAAAACACGCTGCTAGCTAGCAGAAGCCCTGCTTGAATAGCAGGGTTATTCAGCTACCCCATTCAACAACAAGTAGCTGATGATTTTCCATTAGATCCCTAACTACGTATTTCCCTCTCAAAAGTAAGAGAAATCAAACCCAATGTTATAATAATCCAATGGCATTATTTTTTTCCTCACAAAAAAAGAAACATGAATGATTACTGCAAGAAATTTAAGTAATAAAATGAAGATGATGCCATATACGTGAAAGAAATCAAAGCATACATGTTAAATAGCAATATGCACTCTGCCAACTTTTCAAATAATCAACACTTGTGTTTTTTCCTATGCCTTAGCAGAGGCTCAAAGCCTTATCGAAGTATACTTAATATGCACTGTTTACTTTGAGTCTGACACTGTTACTACTACTAGGATACAATTTTCTCATTTTAAGCTCCTTACCTCTTTTTTAGGACGATCTGAAACAAGGCTGTCTTCACCAACTGGGTATGTGTGGATTAAGACCAATTCACATTTCTGGATCTGCATTAGACTTAAAAATAATATAAAAAAACACATTCTATTTAACCTACAGAGTGGCAGAAAGTATCTCAGAAATTACACGAGTTCTCCCAGTATTCATTTGACTGCCAAAACACAAAATCTGAGACATATTACAACATACTGTTTCTGAATGCATTTTCTAAAAACTAGGTTACATTGATGTTTTTCAGAAGCATATTTCAAAATTATCAGAATATAAAGTGTGTAACATTTCAAGTTCTTCAGCTGCAATAGCATTGTACTACTTTTTGGACAGATCAGTGGGCTAGATCCTTAACGGATGTACTCTGTTTAGCTTCTTTCATCTGAAAATTGACACTACAAAGGATTTGTGTCTTCAGGTATGTGTATTAATATTAATACACATACCTGTGTATTAAACAAGTACAGTACTTGTTTAGTAATTAAGTTATTCCAGTGAACGTGAAAGTTAACTATCCATGTCTCCTTACATGGCTGGATATTTGGAGAGATCAAGACACTGGTTAGCATCCCTCACTACAGTGATGTATGAAAAACTATGTGTGAATCATCTTCACATTGGACTTAGAACCCAATCCCCAGGCAGTACTGCCAAATATATACTACATATATATACATGTACACACACATATATATATTAAATTGAAATTTGAGCAAGTAAATATTGGAGACATTTGCATAATGATTACACACAGGCTTAGAACCATTTATTTCACATCAGCATTCAAACCATTAATCAGAAAAAGTTTTAGAATGTTTTAAGTGACAAAGACACACTTGTATTTCTTAGAGGACATAACAGGCACATGCGGAATAAAGAACTATTGAAAGTATACTCACTGATCTGAATTAGCTGCAAGTTTATTATGTTCATGAATGGTTTCCTGAACACAATCCTCAAGCATTCGAACATGACTGTCACTAGAAAGAAGTTGAATATACGTATTTTTACAAATATTATCAAACCCCTTGCTCAAAGCAACATGCCACTACGTGATGTCCTACTTAAAGTGGGAAAATTTTGGCTGGTTACTGTAGTGCAAGTCCATAAACAAAACCCTCAGTAAGGCAAGACATGATCTACAAAGAATCATAGAATAACTGAGTTGGAAGGGTCCCACAAGGATCATGGAGTCCAACTCCTGGGTCCTCAAAGGACCACGCCCCGCGCCCCCCCCCCCCCCCCCCCCCCCAAAAAAAAATCAAAAAAAATCAGACCCTATGTCTGAGAGCGTTGTCCAAATGCTTCTTGAATTCCAGCAGTCTCAGTGCTGTGACCACTACCCTGGGGAGCCTGTTCTGGTGCCCAGGCACCCTCTGGGTAAAGAACCTTTTCCTAACACCCAGCCTGACCCTCCCCTGTCCCAGCCCCATGCCATTTCCTCGGGTCCTGTCGCTGTCTCCAGAGAGCAGAGCTCTGTGCCTGCCCCTCCGCTCCCCTCGTGAGGGAGCTACAGGCCTCCCCTCAGTCTGCTCTGGGCTGAACAAACCAAGGGACCTCAGCTGCTCCTCATGTATCTTGCCCTCTAGGCCCTTTAACATCTTTGTTGCCCTCCTTTGGAGGCTCTCCAACGGTTTTCTCTCTCTCTTCTACTGCAGGGCCCAAAACTGCACACAGTACTCGAGGTGAGAACACAACAGCGCAGAAGAGAGGTGGGACGACTTCCCTCAAGCAACTAGCAGTGCCGTTCTTGATGAACCCCAGGGTACAGTTGGTCCTCCCAGCCACCAAGGCACACTGATGTCTCATTTTCAGCTTGCTGTCAGTCAGAACCTCAGATCCCTTTCTCCGGGGCTGCTCTCCAGCATCTCTTCCCCCAGTCTGTATGTACAGCCAGGGTTGCCCCTTTCCAGGTGCAAAATCCGACACTTGCTCTTGTTAATCTTCTTGTTGTTAATTGCCCAGCTCTCTAATTAGTCCAGATCTCTCTGCAAGGCCTCACTACTCTTGAAGAAGATACCTACTTAGAGCACTAATTCATAGCAATCAACATAATAATAAAAATACTGCAAAAACATGAAATTCATTATCTTTAAATGGTAGAAACAAAGTTATCATACATACCTTTTTGCATTGGTAATACAGATTATTCTTCCTCTATTTCCAACACGTTCTGCGTTCTCCATGAGCATGGTTCGAGCCTCATGCTGGTATTCTGTTATTTTGCAAAGCGCTTCAACTGCTGCAACCAGACCATGAAGTATGCTGCAACATTCTGGATCTGCCCGAGGATTAGGTGGACCAACAGCTGCTAATGCTGCCATTAACTAGTTAAATAAAGTGTTGAAAGTTACTTTTCAGGCATTTGATAAACTGGTCAATTAAGATAAAAAGTCGTCATTATAACTTATCTTACATGCAAATTAATATTGTCAGGAGAAAACCAAATACAGCAATAAAACATCTCTATATGTTCCCATAACTCTTGAAAATATTTTGGCCCCAAGTTATCCATGGCAGTTGATTCATCATTCATTACCAACCATGGAGAATGTAAGACTACTATAGAAAAATATCCGGCTATAATTGCAAATTATATCCCACACCTAAAAATTCAAATGTTATCAATGACCTTCTGTTTCTATTTTTTGATAACCTGGAAATTTGATTCCTCTTCAAAGTAAGTTTTAAAGAAAATGAGTCCAATATGAAACAAAATGACAGCAAAGAGAATACAAACACTGTTTACACTTTTCTTCTTTAAAAAAGTTTATTTGCCTAGCTTGCCAAGTTAAAAAAAAGTGTAAAATTCAAGAAGTATCACTAGTTTACAGAAGATATGCACATACAGCTAATTTCTTCATAACACTTGTTTTAATACAATTTGATCTTGAAAGCTACTTTTTTTAACTGATGTAAAGTTGCCTATTGAACAGTCCAACCCCAGTCTACTTCTTAAAATTCTATTATGTAATCATTTCAGATCAGATACACTGACACTTTAATTCACTAAAATTACTTAATTGAATATAGTAAGATGTTGCTATTTATTCTGCAATTAAACTAGACTTTCTGAACAAAAGAACAGCTACAAAGCATACTTCTTGCAAGTTCTGATCTTCTTGGGTCCAAGAATTCAAGACATGAGCCCCAGAATCACTCACAATGAAATTCACCTAAAAGGATTTAAAAAGTGCATGTAAGGTAATAGCCAATCACAACCATGGATTCCGGCTACTTTCCCAAATCCCAGCTAACACGAACTACACCTCCCTCTTCACATTAATTAACTGATACCCTGGAAATGTGTGCAATTGAAAGCCAAGCTAAAAATAAGACATATACAAAAAGCATTCACTGCTGCCATATTCATTTACTCTTTAAGCAACATCATGATTAACAACTTCTGACTCTAAATATTTGTTTTTAAGCCATCAAATCAATCTCAACAGCAAGTTAGTATTTCAAGATGTTATGAAGTCTTAACAATCATGTCATATTTTCAGTAGAAGAACATTCACAAAGCAAAGTAAGTTCTAATACCATGATAGAACAAATTGTTCTCCAAACACCATCACAGTTGACTACTAAACTATTAAAACTATTAAGTTTTACAAAACATCAGACAGGAAACCATGTTCGAAAGTTGACAAAAATCAGTCAAGGGGAGGAACACCTTTCATCTCAATTTCAACTCCTCAGACCGCACAGGCTCCGATTCAGCCAAATGATTAAAATCAATTAAGCGCACACTTGGCATAATCCCATCGCAGGACTTGACTGTAGTTTAAGTTAAATGTCTGTTGCCTGAAAACTGTCTGCAACCCCTCAGGGCAGAGCCACTGACACACACCAAACCACGGTGCTACCAGTGGTATTTCTTAGTGCTGTCTGTGCCCCTGGCTTTGACACAGTGTTCCATTATCATTACTTCACAGCAGCATCAGTCATAAATTTAGCTGTTTTTCTTAAAAACAGCATCCTGTCTAAGGACATAACGGTTTGCACAACACTTTACTCAACACAAAGATCTACTGACTTCAGGAACCAGGGGTTAGTTACCCCAGTTCATGATACAATGTTACAGAACCACTAGAGATTGATGCTTCTGAAGAAGAGATGCATACTAGGAAGCTCTCACACTTTTTCAAGCTAGCAGTTTGAGAGATATCCTAGCTCTTCTACTGGCCAGCATTCCTTCTAAGTTAGTACTGAAAACTCTGAAGTGCTACCAAGTAAGTTTACAGCCAGGGTGTGATATGCAGCAAGACATCACTCAAGCTTTTGTAAGTTTACAGATCACAAGAACACAATAAATATGCATTACCTTAATGTACCTCTCCTCATGTTTTGTAGAGAACATTAAGACAATCGAGGTCCCCAAAATAAACATGTAATGGGACTCATGTGTTACTCAAATCAATTTTAAAAGCTATAAGCTCTATTAATAACACAAAGATATTTTATTCAATGAATTATATTTAAACTTCTAGCAATAGCTAATGATATCAGAGGGCTTCGTTAAAATGGGAAAACACTCCTTAAACAATGAAGTATCAAGTGCGGCATTTCTGCAAAGACTTACCAGCTTTTTGAAGGGAAAAATATCATACATTATTCTACAGTACTCCATGGATGATTCCACTGAACAGGTCCATAATGATTTTGATATGGGTGCTAGAGGTATAATTCCTTGGGTCCGATTCTTTACTAACATATCAAATTCAACATGCTGTCTACAGGATTCTGCCATATACGGGCAGTGATCCACAACAAAAACAGTTTTATGAGACTCAGAGAAGATTTTCATTTTCTTCCTAAAGCAAACAGATACTACAGTTAGAAAAAAAATTTACAAAACAAAACTAAAAATAATCACAAGATTACAGTTTATACAGCTTACATAGAAACATCTTTCTGCAACACTCAGTTTTAAAGAGGTTACCCCTCACAGTATTTAGATCATACACTGTATAATTGACTACTCTAACACTATTTGTTAAGCTTTAAAAGCCTCTATGAAAATGCTTATTTTAAGATTCTATTTACATGGAGACAAAAATCTCCCCTTTGGTCTTATTAGTCCATATATTTGGTAGACTAGTTTTCTAACTGGAAGAAACTATTTTTCCCCTCAGGAAGGGAAAAAATAGGGAACATGAATGTGTATAGCTGAGGAGGCAATAATAATATACAGTATTACCCTCCTCCCTTCTCTAATTAAAAGAAACATTTAAGCAAAATGTAGACGTACAGACATTGTTATTTAAAGTTTTCTTGCTAGAAGAAACAACAGGAACAAAATCATTTATGATTAGGCTACTGTACTGGGTCTGGCTGGGACGTCAACTTTCCCTGCAGCAGCCCACACAGTGCTGTGCTCTACATGTGTAGCTAGAACAGCACGGGTATCACACCTGCTGAACAGTGCTGGCACAGCGACTCCCTCTAACAACCCCAGAGCCAGCAGGATGGGGGTGGGCAAAAAGTGAGGAAGGAACATCACCAGGGCAGCTGACCTAAACCATCCAAAGGGATATTCCATACTGTGTGGTGTCACACTCAGCAACAAAAGATGGGGAAGGGGAAAAGAGAGAGGGGGGCTCTCCTTATGAAAACATCTGTCCTCCCAGACAACTGCTATGCGTATTGAGGCCCTGCTGCCTGGAATGTGGCTGAACATTGCCTGTTGATGGAAAGTAGAGAGTAATTGCTTTTTTCTCTCTCTATGCTTCCATGATGCCTTTGCTTGTTTTTTCCCCCTTTCTTTTCCCTTTAATTAAATTATAACCTATGAGGTTATTTTTATTTTCTTTCCAGCATACTTTTTTCTCTTCTTCTTCTACAGAGGGTGAGTGAGGGTTATGGCTGAGTTCAGCTGCCCAGCAGGGTAAAACCCCCACATGCCTCGAAGCAGCATAAGCGTCAAGACTGTGAGTTAATCTTCACCCTTCACTTTTCTAGATCCACCCTGCCACTTTTAAACGAACACCATAACTTTGATCTCTCACTGACAGACTGTAACAGAAGCGCTTCTCATCCTGCAGGAGAATCCTCTGTGTCCTCCCCAGTTAGGAAGCCTGACACCTCCCCAAGGTGGCCCTTTTCACACACATACCCCAGGCTTCCCTGCCCCCTACCACCACCGGGAGAACCCCTAGGGAGGCCTCAGCGCAGCCTCCAGGTGGAGGCTCCCGGGTGCTCCGTGCCTGCCCAGTGCCCGGGAGCCCCCACTCGGGCCGCCCCGCCGTGCTTCGGGCTCCGTGACCCGCCTTACTTGGGCCGGCTCCTCCTCTGCTGCGCGGGTCCCGGGCCGCCTCTTCCTCCTCCTCCTCTTCCTCCTCGTCGCGCCCGGGCCCTGCCGTGGGCCCGCTCCGAGGAGGCGGGATGGGCCCCGCGGGGTGCTCTACCGGGGGCCGGGCGCCTCCAGCCAGGCGGCCTCCATGCCCCGGCTCCGCTCGCTTCCTCCGCCGCCGGCTCGGCGAGAAGCTCGGGGCCCGGCTCCGGCCTCCGCGCCCGGCGCCCGCGGGGGTGGGAGAAGCGGCCGCAGCCCCCCCCGCTCCGCCCACCCCTGAGGCCGCGGGACCCCCGCGCGGCCACTTACGCCGCTGGCGCAGCAGCTCCCCCAGCGCTAGCAGGGGGAGCGCCTCTCCCCTTCCTCCCCCCTCCCCTCCTCCCGCCCCGCGGACCCCGGCGCCCCGCCGGGGTCACACAGCCCCCATTGCCCAGCCTTCAGCCACCTCCCTCGCCTCCTCGCAACTGCCCGCCGCGCGGGGGAGCCGGGAAGGGGCACGGGAAAGGGGCCAGGCTCCCGCCCCGCAGCCAGTAGCGAGCCGAGGAGAGGAGACGGGAGGCGGAGTTCTCGCGAGAGGTGGGGGGCGAGGCCCTGCCCGCGACCCCGTCACGGCGCGGCACCGCCCCGCTCCGCAGCCGCCCGCCGCCATTTGAGAGCGGGGCGGGCGGCAGGACAGTGTCTGCTGCTGTCGGGCGCTGCTGGAGCCGCTGGTCATGAGTGAGCGGGGCGGGAGGCAGCGTGCAGGGCGCCGGGGGAGGCAGGCAAATGGGGAGGGGTCCGCGGGGGTAGGGGGAGCTTCTGTCAACATTCGTGTGCATGTCGTGCCGCGACAGGTGGCTCGTGTCGCAATAGCCCCGACTGCTGTAAACCGAGTGGGGTGGTGAGGCCGTCCTAAGGTGGGTTTGGACGCAAAGCCAAGGGGAGGCTGGGCTGGGCAGCAGTCTTTGTTTTGGGTTCGTTAGCGCGCTGCTCAATTAGGTAAGGAAAACAATTAGTGAAGGGCAGGAAGTGACGGGGAGTGGGCCCGTCGCAGCGGCCGGGCTGGGCCGGGCCATATCGGTCACCTACAGACCTGTCTGCAGCCCCACAACCCTGCCGAGGGCAGCCCAGGGGACACCCAGTGTCACCGCCACAGGCAGCCTGCCCGCGATTAAAGGGATGCACAGGAACTGCCCTGCGTCAAATGTCTTTGATTCATTGGTATTTAATTTCTAAACGTTCAGGTTAACTCATATATCGAGATATCTTTTAGGATAAGACAACTGTTCTGCCTGGTAATAGGCATCCAGTGAGCAAGAGGAGAGAACTTTAAATGCCATGGGTCAGGGCCGTTGTCTCACCCAAAGGAACCCTAGCCAACTTCTGGGGCTGTGATTACAATCATGCAAATAATGAGCCTCCTTCCTGAGGCACGCGTCCTGCACAAAAACAGGATGTAGCTTGAGGCCCACTGCAGCTTCAGCACTGTGAGAGCAGGTAGCTGCTGCCCAGTTTGTGTTGCCCAATTTCACGTACATCTGACCTGTCTGCTGAGAGAAGGAATGGCAGCAGCTTGGCAAGAAGGGAGTTTCTTTTTGTCTCGTGATAAAGTGCAAAGGATGATGAACACATACTGTGTTTAAAAAATAGTAGTGATGCAAATTATCGGAGGTGTTAACTGCATTGTAGTCTGAATGCAAAATGTGTTCCCAGCTCACAGAGAGGCCTGAGAGGCTTTGTTTGTGATGGCTGGAGAATTTGTGGCCTGTGAATAATGTTAAAGACTGTCCTTCAAATTCTCTTGTAATATGGATCTGATTAAATCAATGTCTGTAACAGTTTAGTCAGCCATCATGGAAAGTCATATTTTGTGTGTAGGACTTTGTAGACTAGCAAGAACGTGAGACCAAAATTGAAGGAGAAATGAGGTGCAAGCAAAGCAGATCCTTAAAACAATGCAATATGATTCCTTTCCACATGATATGAAAAAGAGCTCAAACTGCCAAATCCCAGCAAATAAATTAACTACCTGTGATAATGTACTAGTCTGCTGAAGGACTTGATACCTCAAATACATAAATATGGAAGTTAAAATGAAAACTTGAGTTGATAAATAGGAAGGAATTCACATTATGAATGCTTATAGGAAATCTGTATGTGCCAAATGCTGGTGCTTTTGATAACACACAATTTACAGAAAAAAGTTTAACATGGTTGTGCACCATGCGTACATGAAGCTTGCTCACTCAAGCTTCTCTGTCAGGAAACAAGATTCAACCTTTCTGTGATGGGAAGGTCCTGAAGAGACCCTTCTGCATAGCAAAAGTAAACAAAATGCTACATATGCTCCTCAGAGCAGAGGGAACAATTAACAAAATTACCAAATCAAAATATTTGGGGAGGTTAGGCTTTGAAGAAAGGTCAGGGGTGTACACAGGCTCTTCAGAGAGGACATTAGATCCTAGGATCCAAAGATTCTAGGCTATGATTTGTAAAGTTGCCTAAGAAAGTCAGAAAATCAATCTGAAGCAAGTTATTTTTTTCCTGTATCTCAGTGGTTCACTGACATTTTATGCTTGCAAAAATCTCTCTTTCAGCAAATGTCCCAGCTAAGAAATAGATTCTCACAGAAAACTTCCTGAAACAAATATCAAACCTTAAATTAATAATGCATGTGTCTTTAATAAGCCTCTATCATTGGTGTCTTATTGTTGAAGAACTGTTCAAGGAGTTGAAATAGATTTTCTTTTCAGTAGAAAACACACAAGATTTCTTAAAACAAAAACTTGAAGAATGGAAAGTCTCAGTCTTGACAATTAATCTATCAAGAATGAGTCCAAGAAAATGAGTGTAAAGGCCAGTGCTTTGAAAATGCTAGCATGTGTAAGCATTTTGCAAGTTTAGGTAATTTCTGGTAGCAACTACTGCAATTAGAAGGCTGGTATTTTAACTATGCCATTGGTTCATTCTCTTGGCCAAGTTGCTCTCTTGCTCAATCCTGATGAAAATGACATTTTACAATTCCATTCCATGCAATGATGCTTGTGTTTATTTTTATACATAAAGAAAACACAAGCCTTTGGGTGTTGGAATTTTCCTGAAGTAATTTTCTCTACTCTGTCAGTTTTAGCTCTTCCCTTTCTCTGCTGACTTAATTCATCAAAGTATTCAAGCCTACTGTAGTCCTTTGGCATTCTCTTTTGTGTTGGATCTGTACTTCTCAAATATCAAATACTTTGAGAATATCAAGTACTCTTCTCATGACACACAATTTACTTTCATTTCCTAGCTGTAATCCATGGTCTGAACAGCAATTAAAAAGCAGGAAAAGCAGACAGTATTTTTAAGGTATATGATTTTTTCCTACTCTTTGAAGACAACATAGATCTAAAATGTCAGTTACAGCTGTTTGAGGAAGAGGGGAAGGTTGTATTCAGCTGCTTCAAACTTAGAAAAAAAAAATATATCTCACACAGATAGCGGTTCTCTCTAAAACAGGCAATAGTGTGAAAATAATCAATTTCTAACCTTTAGAAATGAGTTGCACAATTGAGAAAGCCTTAGCAGATGCAAAAGCACTGGTGGAACGGCTAAGGGAACATGACAATGCCGCAGAAGCTCTTATTGAACAGACTACAGCTCTTAACAAGAGGGTTGAAGCAATGAAACAGGTTTGTTTTACAACTTTGTTTACTCCATTAAAAAAACAACTCGGAAACACATTGCTTAAAACATTTTTGTGTGCTACTGTGCAATACAGAATCAGTATTGTAATTTGTTATTCCTTTAATACCATACTAAGTATTCCTGTTGTAGGTGTGACTGTGATCGAAAAATAGATTGTTTATAAATTTAGCTTGATCCTGCAAAGAAGTTTTGCCTGCTACTCTAGTTTAAATATTGAAAACTAGTGTTTATGTGAAGAGCACTGGTAGGAATGGGGTTAGTATCTTACAAACCATCGTGTGGTGCCTCGTGTTTTGCTCTTCTGTGAAATATTGCTCGTTTTATTGATTCAAACATGTAGATTTCATCATACAGAGGCTTGTCATAGGTCCTTCTGTTCAGAATACTTTATCTTTGCACTGTCTCGTTTTCTTTTAAGTAAGCCTTTTAGGCTTATTTGCTATTATTTGCATTCTGATGTTAAGCTGTCCAAGGGACATCATTAGGTTGAGTGTGACTTTCACTAGAGAGCTTTGCGAAAAACATAAAGGTGCCTGTTGTCTTTCTACTTGGAAGTTCAGCCTGTCATTTCAATTTCAATCCATGTTAATGAGCCTGTAAAATAATAAAACCCTACATATTGGGGTTGGAGCTAGATGATCTTTAAGGTCCCTTCTGTCCAAAAGCATTGCAATAATCTGATTCTATATGCTTTATCCCTGTAAAACTAGTCATGCAGAAGCTTCATTACTTAGGAGTGAGTATTAAATCTACCCACTTGCTGGGAGTCAGGATTCATTCATTTAGGTCCATGTGACTTGTACTCATACACATGCTTTAGGGAATTGGGAAGCCACAAAGGTCAGGACCTCATGGCTTTTCTTTACCACCTGTGTATCAGTTCTAATAACCTGATGGTGAATTTGACCTGCACTAACTGAAGTTTAAATCATGCCCACTATACAGCTCTGAGGTATCAAATTTGTTTTAAAGCAAGTGTTTCTAAAGGGCAGTAAGTACATTGGCAGTACTGCCAGCTGTGGTTTTGTCTGTTTTATATAATTAATTAAAAACAAGCATTTATTTTGTTGGTTACAGACTTTGACTGCATTTTAGAACTGGTTCTTGGTGACTTGCTGACTTTTTTTTTTCATAACTAGTACCAAGAAGAAATTCAGGAGCTCAATGAAGTAGCAAGACATCGTCCTCGGTCTACATTAGTGATGGGTATCCAACAAGAAAACAGACAGATTAGGGAACTGCAACAGGAGAATAAAGGTAAGACTAAGATGCTATCCTATTTGAGCCTGCACTGCTCTAATCAGTGAGACTTTCATCATTGATCAAGTCCCCAATTTTTTTTTTTAATAGAAGAAATATTTTTTAAGTTCAACTTGTCAGTTTAACTGTTCATAATATAATCAAATATGGAGTCCAGACGTCCCACCACTGGGACCAGGATTTAAAAAAAAACAATTAAAAACAATTGTGGAAAGCAATTGTTTCAGTCCTTATCTAATGTTCGCTATAAGCAAGGAGATATAAATACAGCTTCTACAATGTTAGTATCTATATGGAGACGTGTTCCCATTGCTTAAAAAAATAAAAAATTAGGAGCTGTCAAGAAAACTTAAGGTTTAAGTACAGTAGTACAATTCCTTCTGGAATTCCATACACTAGGAACACACCATTCTTCCTGGTATTCCATGGGCACTCTAAAATACTGTGCAATGATCTCAAGTCAATGATCTTAATTTGTATGAACCTCGTCTTATCTCAGGAATTATTTGTCCTTTTGTGAAGCACAAAAAAACAAACAGACAAAATTGGCACCAAAGCACTATTTTCTGTTTTTCTTGTTGTCTTTGAGTTTGCTTCATGGGAAGTTCTGCTTTGGAAAATCTTAGCTGATGTAGCCCTGAACTGTTTAGTACTTTTAATCTAAGCCAGACTTAGTATATTTTGAACATGGGCATTTTTAAAACTTGTATTTTATCAAGCTGCAGATTAAAACAGATCTGTAAACTTCTTTCCAACTAATGTACAGCACTGATTCTAGCCTCTATAGTAAAACTCCTTAGCTACCCTGAGGATGGTTTATGTCAGCTAAAGGGACTGAAGTCAGATCAACCAATGAGACTATTTCTGACTGGACAAGAATTTTCCTGGACAGTCATCACTGAAGAAGTTTGCAGAGACTATGGAGGTTTTATGGTGGAAGGAGAGGTGATGGGACAGGACAGTCAGGTTGTTTTCTCAGGCTGAAGTATTTTTGCATTTTGTTTCACTCCTCTTAAACTAATTGAATTTTAAAATTCCATTGGTAGAACTACGCACATCTCTTGAAGAACATCAATCTGCTTTGGAACTCATAATGAGCAAATACAGAGAACAGATGTTTAGGTTGCTTATGGCAAGTAAAAAAGACGATCCAAGTATAATAATGAAGTTAAAAGAGCAACATTCCAAGGTAATAACTTTGCTGGCCTTTTTTTTTTTTGTAATGGATCAATTCAAAGGTTATGTTGCCCCCGTTTTTATATCATTGTACAAACAAGTTCTAACTTACACAGGCCAAGCCAGGAAGTACAAACAGGAAACTTGATCAGTCTAGTAGGTCAGCCTTACCAGCTGCTGATTTAGTTAAGCTTTTATCAGGTAGCACTTCATTAGTGTATGTATTTAATGTACTTATGTTTTGCTTAGGTCTTTAAGTCAACTGCTCTGTTACAGTTCCAGATACCTATAGATCTCAGTAATACTGAGATTTTTAGACTATATATAACTTAAGCTTGTGACTCCAACAAATAATTAGTAAACCTGTGCTTACTGGAGAGAATGGGGGTAAGTTTTTAAAACTCAATTTTCACATTTTTTTTTCTGCTAAATATCTAACAAATTAAAAATCCAAGACTCAAAAGAGCTCTTTTAAATTATTAATTATAAATTATTAATTATATATTTTTAATATATAGTTTTTTAAATTATTAATTATATATTTTTAATATATAGTTTAGGCTTTCTATATATTTTGTCAGGAAAAATTCTAGACAGTTTAGTACACACAGAGGTCAATCAGGATGCAAACCCATTTCTTACAGTTCAGCAAGGACATGGACCTCCTAGAGTCCAGATCCCAGATCAGCTGAGATTGGATTTGAGCAGAAGTACCTTAGATAAGAGCTAATGACAGATCTGAGTTTCCTAATATATGATGTAGTAATAAGGATGAATACTTTGCCTGCTCTTTTAAAGAGAGAAATGCCTACCCACAGGCTGGTACTGGCTGAAACAGGCTTGGGATCAGCTTTCACATAGGTGGAAGGAATGTCGCATATGCTGCTGTTACTAGGTGAAGTTGGTCTTTCTGCACAGCCACAATGATACACATCTGCAACACCGGAGGTTCTTGCCAGAGCTAGCGCATGACTAACTCATAGCCATCTCGAAGGCATGGAAGCTGCCAAGGGTATAGTCAGTTAAGCATATTTTCTTTTATAAAATTATTCTTAAAAGGGAACTGGTTGTCAAAACAGATTTATTTAAATGAACAGGACTGCAGTGGCAGTTCATGCTGCAGAGTTAGAACTTTTTTCACAAATCTAGGTCTGTTCACATTTTTATTAAGTGCCAAAGCAGTTAAAATGCACACTTAATGCTTTGCTTATTTTTAATGTGGTAAATAGATTACTAAAACTGTCATATTATTTATATGGCTTAGGAATTACAAGTGCATGTGGACCAAATTACAGAAATGGCAGCAGTAATGAGAAAAGCCATTGAAATTGATGAAAAGCATGGCTGTAAAGAGCAGGAACGTATCATTCAGCTTGAAGTAAGTACAAAATCAAAACAGCAATGGCATAATAATGACTTCT